>NC_056738.1:188071808-188094308 GCF_019279795.1 Protopterus annectens
AAATTCTTTCCCTAGGAAAAAATTTGGTTTTCTGTTGCTTCGATATTTGCAGCTTTCACTGAATAGGGGTTGATATTAGAACATTCAAAGTATTGGAACTTCGATGTTCTAATATAGACCCAAAACTGGATATAACTAAGAACACAGACAAAACTACAACAGGACTAGACTTGTAATATTGTAAATGTAAGCCTATATTATTTGGAAGAGCATGAATCATTAAAGTCACTACATGTATTTACAAAATGTTGGCCAGTAACATGCAATAGCCCTACCACTCCAGTGTCAGCATTTTCCCAGCAGTCCTCAAAACTGTCAATGTTGTTTGCTTTGCATATTTTCAGTAAAGTCATGGAAGGCATTGACCTGTTTACAGTTGCAGAACACAAAGGCAGAGGTAGCAGGTTTGAAGCCCTTATTTGTTGGACATTTCTTGTTTACAAATCACAGCTCTAATATCTAGAGCACATCACCACACCTCAGCAACATACCTTTCACCATATCACATTTATGTGTGGGTAATGGAGGGGCTTATGGCAACAGAGTGTCACAGTCGCCTCCCAGCAAGGATACCCTCATTGTAAAGTCTGTATGACTTCCTTGTGTTTGCATAGGGTTTCTCTTGGTACTCCACTTTCTTCCCACATTCCATATACATGCAGTAGGTGAATCTGCAACTCTAAATTGTCCCTATGTGTGCACATGGTTTGCATGTGAAACAAAAGAAAGGCCTGACAATCCTCTACTTGCCTAGTAAACACAGCAAATGGCAACAGCTGTTCATGGAGTCACTACAGAAGTCAGATGCAACTCATAAGAATGGCTGACTGAATGCAGGGCCTAAGATGGCACAACTTGGAAAATGTATAATTAGGAAATGTTTCAGTCATAAAACTCTTCACTCAAAAATTCTAAAACATGTTAACTGTTCTGATTTTTTAGTTAAAACATACTTAACTTCAAATATTGTAGAAATGGTTGCATTTAAGAAACTATAAATTGAAATGACACAACAAAATAAATTAAATTATAATATTTGATAACTTGGAGTTTGGTTATTGTTTTGAAAAATAAAATCCCTTTTCAGTAAGAAATGTCTTACCTTTGCTTCCAAGTCAAGCTCTAACCTTACCTAATTACTTTCACGGGGTAGTATAGAAATGTTTGGGAGGAAGAGTTATAACGTATAACTTTTTTAGGAGGTGGGACAGGCATTTTAGAAGATGGGACTGCCCCACAGTAATCAACAGGAAAAGGAATAACTAGTAGTGAAATAGAGATCAGTTTTCTGATTTCCTGCTCTTTAACCACTGCTTGCTGTTTATGTACAAAAAATTACTGTAAGTTCACAAAGCCAGATGCTGGGGATTTTCTCTCAAATATGTAGTGAGCAACACAATTACCAAACATAATGCTTTACTTTGGGCATTTCCTATACTGATTCAAAATGACCAGTCAAACAACATGCCTTTTCATGAAAAACAGATGAAAAAATGGTTTCAGACCTGGCCAGTGGGAGTTATTTTGTAAGACTGGCACCACATTTTCCAGACCCCTCAGCCATCATGAACGACTATAATGCAATGTTAGTGGGTGGTACAACTGACAAGACTTGATAACAAACTTCACTAAACCTGCAACTCATTTACAGAGATGGTGCTTTTAATACTACTTGCTGTTCTGTGCCATCAAGAATGCTGATTTTGCATATCCTTAAAGTCTGTATAGTGCATTTTTTTAGCAACATGATACGGATTATATCAGGATTAGCCCCAGTATAACGTAGTAGAATGCAGATGGAGTGTGGCACTAAATAATGCTTTCAATGTACGTAGTTAGCAATTACTGTCTTGGGAAGTTGTCTAAGTTGAAGCTCATTTTCACATACAGCTGGGAAAAAAAAAAGAACACATTTTACTTTTTAATTATTTTGCTTAATAATTTGTTAGATTCACTGAGATTACATAACATTTTTTGGGAGAGGAGGAAGATGGGAAGCACAGAGCAAGAGCCTTGTACAGTTAAGTCACTTATTTAATGCTATACATTATACTCATATGGGCTAACAGAAACAGGTCTGCAGGTCTGTATCCCCCTGCCTTAATCAGCATGTTATGATCTGCACTCCTCTTGCACTAACTCTGCACATTTGTGATATCATAGTGTTTATTACTTTGAATTATACTGTGGCCCACCATATTTCTGCAGCATGAAATCATGTCCTGTATGCATAACAGTACTTGCCCCAACTCAGGTGTTCACTAAATGCACTATCAGGCTTAGTAACTTCATCCTACAAACATCTGTAGGTGAGAATAATGGGACATAAACAGGTCTGCTGTATTCTCTGTCACACCGGACATAACCATATAAGAAACATGTTACTACTCATATTTAATATTACATACTGTTCCTGCCAGAACTGTCATCAATTTCAGTGAAATAATGAAGAAGGTCTTGTTACCTAATGACACCACTATATCCAGGAAAACTAGATTAAGGGTTCTCCTTTGAAATCATTCTTGGATTTGACTTATACAGATTATCCTCGGCACATTAAAGATAATAACAAAGACAACTAAAACTTTTGTTTTACAAAACAGTATTTATTTTACTATTTTTAACCACATGATGCATTTATATACACCCAGCAGGAGCTTATACGCATTGTATTATTTTAGTCTGATTTTAAATGTTTTTATTTATTTATTTATTTTAATTAATTAATTGCTTAATTAACAATTGTATTTGTTTTAATGAGCAGGTTGGCTTTATGTGTTCTTTATAAACAACCTTAAAATAAAATATCAGGGGTACCTTGCAGTGCATATGGATTCCAGTCTATAAGTTATGATTCTTGCCTTAAACGTTAGTGTTTTCACAAAATAAAATTTCTTCAAGGCTGCAAATTGCACTACATTCAAATTTGGTTTTGCCCTCTCACCACTCTAGTGTATAATATGTGCAAATTTACATGTAAAACTGTGCACAGTCTGCTGTATTTCTAAGATGTAGTGATAACATGAAAATTTGACAAAAGTTTATTTCCATGAGAATATACTGACAGGCACATGCATACTTATTTGAACTTTTGATTAACTAAAAAAGCAATAGTCTTTATCCTACAGTGATATTATTATTATTATTATTATTATTATTATTATTATTATTATTATTATTATTATTATTATTATTGTTAATATGTATTTATTTACTGACTGGGAAATTCCGAATGGGCCATAACAGACTCATTTTCAGTGAAGGCCCAGGGAGAAGAGCTCTACAGTTAACTAATCTTACAAGATGTCATACAATACAAGGCAAAACAGGAAATGTTAACTATCGCATACAAGATACATACATTACTATATATAGAAAGCAAAAAAGAACAGAAGAGATAGATCATGTTGTACCATTTTTTAAGATTATATTCTGCAGAGATAGCCTAGATTCAGCTCAGCATATTGTTAATGAGTACAAACCATGTATGTAGGCAAGTACCAGCAACTACAGGCTGTACGTCCAGAAAAAAAAAAGTATAATTGGAACAGTAGGGGTGAAGAGACCTTATGACAATGTGGAAGCTGGTGTTGTAAATATTTTTTTTTTAAATGAGATGGTAAAGGCCATTAGAAAAGTGAGAAAATAATCTAGTAACTCTATTGGAAGAGACCAATTAAATATTTTAAGAACTATTAAGAAATATTTTCTCCCCAAGCCTCCACTGAAAATGGGCTCACTCAAGCCCAGTGGACTATCCCGGTAAACAAATGCAATAAATAAATAAATAAATATGATTATTTAAAAGGGAGGCTGGCTCAATGGTATAGACTCTGATATGTGAAATGGCTACCATTATATGCAATGAGATTCTGAACAAATTGTTTAAAGAAGGCAAGTTTACTGTTGTATAATCAAGAAGTGTATTTATCAAATCTCAACAAAATATGAATTTATATTTTCCCATTAGTAATAAATATTTACAGAAAATATAGATGTATATATTAATACCAAAATATAAATTAAATCTTTCATTTTCAAAAGGAACCATTTAAAAATAATTGCTGTGTAAAAGAAACTATTAAGCAGGTGATAAGGGCATATATCTACTTCAGAAAACATTTTTAAAGAAATAGATCATTATATAAATCATAAATATTTGTTGTTAAGTTGTCCTACTATACACATGGCATTTATAAAGCAAACCAGTTTTTGCTACAAGGTGAGCTGCATATGTTCTAGAAAGGACTGGCAGAAGTACTTGTTTGGGGCATCTCACTTGGTCACAAATTGGCAGACTGTGTTGCTTGTGAGGCCACTTTTAATACCAATGTACACAGGACTGGTCAATATACATAGAAAGAAAAGAGATGTCCAATGAAGCTAACAATGACGAAAGCACCAATGAAAACCTGTACCTAATGCAGTGGGTCCTAGGACAGATGGCTTCCTGTACCTAATGCAGTGGGTCCTAGGACAGATGGCTTCCTGTACCTAATGCAGTGGGTCCTAGGACAGATGGCTTCCTGTACCTAATGCAGAGGGTCCTAGGACAGATGGCTTCCTGTACCTAATGCAGTGGGTCCTAGGACAGATAGCTTCCTGTACCTAATGCAGTGGGTCCTAGGACAGATGGCTTCCTGTACCTAATGCAGTGGGTCCTAGGACAGATGGCTTCCTGCGCCTAATGCAGTGGGTCCTAGGACAGATGGCTTCCTGTACCTAATGCAGTGGGTCCTAGGACAGATGGATTCCTGTACCTAATGCAGTGGGTCCTAGGACAGATGGCTTCCTGTACTTAATGCAGTGGGTCCTAGGACAGATGGCTTCCTGTACCTAATGCAGTGGGCCCTAGGACAGATGGCTTCCTGTACTTAATGCAGTGGGTCCTAGGACAGATGGCTTCCTGTAATTAATGCAGTGGGTCCTAGGACAGATGGCTTCCTGTACCTAATGCAGTGGGTCCTAGGATAGATGGCTTCCTGTACCTAATGCAGTGGGTCCTAGGACAGATGGCTTCCTGTACCTAATGCAGTGGGTACTAGGACAGATGGCTTCCTGTACCTAATGCAGTGGGTCCTAGGACAGATGGCTTCCTGTACCAAATGCAGTGGGTCCTAGGACAGATGGCTTCCTGTACTTAATGCAGTGGGTCCTAGGACAGATGGCTTCCTGTAATTAATGCAGTGGGTCCTAGGACAGATGGCTTCCTGTACTTAATGCAGTGGGTCCTAGGACAGATGGCTTCCTGTACTTAATGCAGTGGGTCCTAGGACAGATGGCTTCCTGTACTTAATGCAGTGGGTCCTAGGACAGATGGCTTCCTGTACTTAATGCAGTGTGTCCTAGGACAGATGGCTTCCTGTTATTAATGTAGTGGGTCCTAGGACAGATAGCTTCCTGTAATTAATGCAGTGGGTCCTAGGACAGATATCTTCCTGTACTTAATGAATGCAGTGGGTCCTAGGACAGATAGCTTCCTGTAATTAATACAGTGGGTCCTAGGACAGATAGCTTCCTGTACTTGAATGCAGTGGGACCTAGGATAGATGACTTCCTGTACCTAATGCAGTGGGTCCTAGGACAGATGGCTTCCTGTACCTAATGCAGTGGGTCCCAGGACAGATGGCTTCCTGTACCTAATGCAGTGGGTCCTAGGACAGATGACTCCTGCACTTAATGCAGTGAGACCTAGAACAGATGACTCCTGCACTTAATGCAGTGGGACCTAGGACAGATGGCTTCCTGTACTTAATGTAGTGGGTCCTAGGACAGATAGCTTCCTGCACTTAATGCAATGGGTCCTAGGACAGATAGCTTCCTGTACTTAATGAATGCGGTGGGTCCTAGGACAGATAGCTTCCTGTAATTAATACAGTGGGTCCTAGGACAGATAACTTCCTGTACTTGAATGCAGTGGGACCTAGGATAGATGGCTTCCTGTACCTAATGCAGTGGGTCCTAGGACAGATGGCTTCCTGTACCTAATGCAGTGGGTCCCAGGACAGATGGCTTCCTGTACCTAATGCAGTGGGTCCTAGGACAGATGACTCCTTCACTTAATGCAGTGGGACCTAGGACAGATGACTCCTGCACTTAATGCAGTGGGACCTAGGACAGATGGCTTCCTGCACTTAATGCAATGGGTCCTAGGACAGATAGCTTCCTGTACCTAATGCAGTGGGTCCGAGGACAGATGGCCCCTGCCCTTAATGCAGTGGGTCCTAGGACAGATAGCTTCCTGTACTTAATGAAGTGGGTCCTAGGACAAATGGCTTGTTGTGGAGTTTCATGCTCACAGAGGATGTATAATCAAAATCTTTTCAAAGCATTGTACTTATTTTTGGGAACCATCTCGAACCAAGGCCATCCATAACAGATAAAAATTTCAATTCTGGAAAACAAGTGAGCAAAATGATAAGAGCATAGCTAGTTTTGTTTTCAAAATGAGTTTTTTTTTTGTTTTTTGTAGTTGAAAGGAAGTGCAATAAGCACCTTTTGCCCCCACTTATGCAGTTATTTATATGGGAGAGTTTGAGAATTTTATTCTAGACAGCGTTTTCCATAGAAAATGTTGTACCCTTGAAGACACACACAGATGATCTGATCTCGGTGTCTACAGATAATGAAAATGGATTTTGAATTGTTTGAGGCCCTTAGTAATAACGCACATGCTCTGAAGTTTCCATACGAGCTCGGTAAAAGAAGTATCCATGTTCTTCATGTTACTTAACTGTGAAATTTAAACCCTTTAGAAAACAGACAGCTGTGAAGAATATTGTGCATGCTACTAGTATGCACCCCAGGCATTTATTACATTCCCTACCCCATGGGGACTTCAAAAGGATTTTTGATAGCACATTTGATGTAGGATTGTGGGCTAAGGAGGTAATGAAGTAGAAGACAGGTTAAAAGCTAGGGGTTATGCTGAAGAACAGGTCGGCAGAGCAAAGAAGTGTGTTTTGGGGGGTATGAAGATGAGGATATTTAATAGATGGAAATATGGAAATAGCCATATAGGACAGGTTAATAATGATGAAGAAAAAATATTTTTTGTAACCAGATTTTTTACTTTTTCATAGACATTGGAGAAAATTATTAGGGTTTATGGCACATCGTTAGTAACAATAAAAATACTGGTAGTCTATTTCCATGATATATTACTTTTTTCTGTAAGAGGAGTAACAATTTCAAAGAAATGCTGAATTATGTGTATGACCACAAACACACTTTTAATGACCATCCAGAATGTTTTCTTGTGGTTATTGTGGTATGTGCACTAAGGTGAAGACTGTTACTGGCACAGCTTTCAATGGGAGAAAATACACTGCTAATGATTTTTTCAATTGTAACTGAAGTGGTGTATATATAATAGGATGCAATTGTTCAAATCCTGTGTGGTATGTACATCAAACTAAATGGAAGGTCAAGATTAATATATTGGAACATCTGGGGGACATTAGGAATAGGAACACAAAGAGTCATGTTTACTGAGTATTTTATAAAAGCACATGAGTAGATGGATTCTGGCTTTATATTTTCTATGTTAGCCAAGCCCTTTTTTATCGAGGGGGAGGTGATTATTTAAATAAATTATTAGAATTAGAAACCAAGTTAATATTAAATTATAAAACCTTCCTAAGTAAATACCTCCTCAGCTTTTAGCTTAAAAATTGTATCCACCAGATACATAAAATCCCTGCTAGTTAAACCTTGCTGTCCCTCAACAGATGGTCTCCCTCCTCTCTTTCTCCAGCTAGCTGCCAGCTCCTTAGCCCTACCCATCTCTATCCTCACCAAACGATCCATTACTGAAGCCAAAGTCCCAGCCATATGGAAAAAGTTCTGCACCCTACCCATCCATAAAGGAGGCAGCTCCACCGAACTATCCAACTGTAGGCCCATAGTAATTCTATCACCCCTCTCTAAGATCTTGGAAAATGTGTTCACAAACAAATCCTACAATACCTTATACAAGAAAACCTAATTGCCCCCACCAATCATGGATTTTGCTCTGGTCATAGTACCTCTATTGCTCTCATCTCCTTCATAAACACCATCTCACAAGCCAGAGACCAGAATAAACTAGTCTCTTGCTTCTTTCTTGACCTCTCAAAGGCATTCAACACCATCTCCCACCTCCACCTCTTAGAAAAACTCTTTGAACTAAACCTATCCACCCCTACTATCTCCTGGTTCTCTAGTTACCTCAGCTATCATTTCCAAACTGTCAAATGTCTCTCTGCTATCTCCCCCGAACTTCCTATAAAAATTGAAGTACCCCAAGGTTCAATTTTGGGACCACTGCTGTTTAATATTTTTACTACTCGATTATCTACCTCTGCTCCTCAGTCTTCACTAGTACAATATGCCGATGACTCCACAGTCATCACCATTGCTGATACCCTCCCCAAGCTCCATACCACAACATAGAACTCCTTCTTGTCTATTGAAAACTGGCTCAACCAAAACCATCTAATCGTAAACCCAAACAAAACCAAACTCTTAGTCTTTGTACCAAAAACAATGCACCATCTGCAACCATCCTTCTCCAGCTATTCCCACAATAACACAACCATCACAGTGGAAAGCCATACCAAATTACTTGGGGTCATTATTGATGACCAGCTAAAAGTTGACCTGCATATACTAAGTAACACTAAGAAAACCCAGCAAAAACTTGGACTCCTTTATAGAAACAAAAACTTTCTTTGCAGTAAAGCGAAGACAGAACTATCACATTACCAACCCTGCTCTATGGCTCTCAAATCCTTACCAACTTACAAACCTCACTTATTTCTAAACTAGAGTCCACCTACAACAAGGTAGCTAAATCTGCTGCTGAGCTACCTTACTCCTCTCATCACTGCTTAGCACTCAGAAATTTGAACTGGCTAGAACTCCCCCAAAACATTCTCCTCTCTCAGCTTCAGATAATTCACTCTATTCTATACCTGCCCACCTTCTGTCCCAGCATCTCATCTATTATCTCCTCCTACACCTCAGCAAGAAAGCTTCGGAGCTCTGAACAACATCTACTTTCCATACACAAACCTAGGATCCACACTGGTAAAAACCTTTACAACCATTCCCTTGCTGAGAACTGGAATAAACTTCCACTTGACAACAGACACATTAGATCCAAACACCAATTCAGAAAGGCTGTGAAAAATCACTTAAGCAATATTAAACATCGTCAGTGTTATCTCCCCCCTGACTGACCCATCTCCTCTTGGCCAACCAGCCTCTCTGTTTTTCTCCCACACCTGTGTAACCCAACTTTCTTCTTAATTTTCTATATTTCAACTCAGCATTCCTACATTCCTATCTCTCTACCTTATACCTACATTCTTGTGGAATCTTTCTTACCTGACCACTTCTCTCCCTTTATGGCTACTTTAATCTGTTCTGTCATCTAAGGATGTAAACTTATATTAATCTACCCCACTCTGCTCTTTACCTACTTCACTTTGTCTTGTTCTTAAATATTAGTTTTAAATTATTCTACTTTTTGAATGACTACGAAAAAAATTTTTTTTTTACTTACTTGCCCTACTCTGCACAGTACCTACTGTACTTTGCCTTGACTTAAATGTAAATTTTATCTGTTCTACTTTTTACTCTGCACACCGTATCTTCTGTGCTTGCTGATATGTAGAGTCTAATTGCTACTCATGGTAAACCCGCTATTTTGCATATCACTCTTGGAGATTTTGTATAATTAGCTATGTACTATGTCAACTTAACTTTATGTATTAACAATGGAGCTTTTCTCCCAAGGTTTCCACTGAAAAAGGGCTCTGACCCAGCTGGACCAACTTGGTCAACAAATGTCAAATAAATAAATATAGCCATGGCTCCAAGAGGATTAAATCAGGAAATAAATGTTTTTTTTCTGAATAATTTATTAAATAAAGTTGTAGTTTTAATGTTGTATTTAGGTGTTTTCACTATTGTATTGCTTATTTTTCTAGTAATGTATTGATTCATTGTTTAACTGTGATTGTAATTAAGTTCTGTAAATGTATAAAATGGAAGGCTTCTTAATTGGATTTAGATTCTGTGATGGCGAATGGCCAAGGTACCAGATTTTATGATGGAATAAACAGTGGAGTGGAGCAGTTTGGTTTCTTTTGTGCATGGGTTTTTGAATTTTTGTTGCTTCTTTGTTTAGAAATCTCTCAGTATACAGACGGACTGGCTAAGATACCGAGAGACAGACTGGTGTGTGGTATATGTGGCAAGGATATACATAAAAAGGCTACAGAAAAAAATCAGCGAACCTTGGATGAAGCATTATGAATCTCAGTGTCCATAAAAAACTGCTGCATGCATGGTCAAGAGTGTTGCGTTCTGTCAAAAAAGTAGTTATCAAACAATGTGATAGAGTAGACTATCATTAGTTCAGTATGGCAGAGTTTTTCATACAATGCCAATGACTCTTGGCTCAACAAATTTGGTATGATATGTGATAAAAAGAGCCAGCTTGACAGATTGTGTTAATAAAGCAGTTTTAGTGCTTAAGTCAGATAGTCTAGGCAGCATGACTCAGAGCTGTAAATGAGCAGGAGGGCCAAATGCAAGGTATCCAGTATTGGGAAATACATAGTCCTAAAACAAATATTCTCCGAGTCATATGGGTCAGTGCAAAAGTGTCAGACTAAGGTCACACTACAGCACAGAAAGGGCAAAGTTCACCATGGTGATCAAGTGGTTATTTAAGAGAGGAGGAAATACTTGAGAGAGAAGAAATACGATATTCCAGGAGTTTGTGATTGTACATGTTGTCGTCTCGCTGTTTTGAATGTTGATGAATGTATATATATATATATATATATATATATATATATATATATATATATATGGATTCACTACTGAATCCCGAAATAACTCAATCCTGAAGACCTAAATACCGAGACTATAAGCCCAAAACCCCACATTAACGAAATATTAAAACCACGAAATTCAAAATCGTGAAAGTACTACATACATACAGCACACACACAAGCATACACACAGCCTCCCCCCACAACCAAACAAACCATCTTACACTAAAGATAAGCCCCCCTGCACCCCCCATGTGCCCCCCACACACCCCCTACTTTAATATAACATCGGGATTTTGAATTTCGCGCTTCTGGTCTTTCAGTAATGTGGGGTTTCGGCTACATGGTCTCGAGCTTTTGAAATTCGAGATTTCAAAGGTTTGAGATTCAGTAGTGTTCCTGTATACACATATATATATATATATATATATATATATATATATATATATATATATATATATATATATATACTGTATATACATACATATTTGAAGTTCCATTTTCAAATAATTGTGCATTTCATATATATTAATTGCAATTCTGATTGATACTTGACTAAAATAAATACAAAATAATCCAAGTGTCACAAGTCTGACAAAACTATCATTTACTAAGCAGCCCAGTCCAGTGAATATACTAAAAAGTATCTGATGCAAAGATTGGAACAGAAGCGACATGACATCTCAGAAAACTTCTTAAGGTTCTGCAGGATGGGATTATCAATTATTTATTGAAAGAACACAAGCAAGCTTTCTTAGTTCTGCAGGATGGGATTATCAATTATTTATTGAACGAACACAAGCGAGCTTTCTTGAGTGTAGCTAAAAGAAAAGCTACAATTGAAATGATTTCCAGATGTTTGCAGGAACCAGTGTGACTGTTTAATTGTATTTGATGGGATCTATAGAAAGGGATACTCTGCATGCAGTAACATTCACATTATGCACGGGGAGGCTTAGAAAGTCTCACCTAAGTCGGCATATTTTTACTGTAGCCATTTTTTTTCAAACCATGTATGTCAAAGTATTTTGTACATTAATACCAGTACTAGTCTAAAACTAATGTTCATAAAAGAAAATGAAACCAGTTAGGTAAACCAATATCCATAAAAGGATCAATGACTGTACTTAATTTACAGGTGGCTGTAAATCCAGACCAGCTATAAATGAAAAAGGACCATATGCCCATCACAGATGCAAGGATGCTCATGATACTATGTATAAATAGACATAGGCTTCAGTCTATGGCAGTGTTCACAGATACAAGAATGACCATAGGCTTCAGTCCATGGCACTGTTCACAGATACAAGAATGACCATAGGTTTCAGTCTATGGCAGTGTTCACAGATACAAGAATGACCATAGGCTTCAGTCCATGGCAGTATTCACAGATACAAGAATGACCATAGGTTTTAGTCCATGGCACTGTTCACAGATACAATAATGACCATAGGCTTCAGTCTATGTCAGTGTTCACAGATACAAAAATGGCCATAGGCGTAAGTCCATGGCTGTGTTCACAGATACAAGAATGAGTAGGTGGATCATGCAGATGCTAGCAGGTAGAGAAGGACCATTATGGATAACCTAACGGGGGATTTGAGACATATGATAATGAAATGAAACTACTTCAATTGTTAAACATTGTCCATGCACTATACTGATATGAGTGACTATAAATGACAAGCCAAAAGGAGCTGACAGAAGGAATATTAAGTAGATAGTGACTTTCTCAGATTGGACTAAACAGATCAGTGGTCCAAGTCAGAGATGCTGTCCTGAGCACATGTATTAAAAAAAGGCTTAGCTGAGGTCCAAATGCATTTCACTGAGCATATGAATTGTCATAGTCAGGCTTCAAGGGGCAGAGGGGAGGAAGAATACATGATTAAAAACATTACTTTATTTACTGCTTCTGCGGAGACAAAAAGCCTTGTGTATGACCCAGATGACCTGAAATCATTCATTTGCTCAATTACTGGCAGGGACAGGCAGGGAAGGATGGGAGTGAATGGCACTCACTGGCATAGCCATCCTAGGGAGGGGGAAGTTATCCTGGGGAGAGGGAAGTTGTCCTGGTTGGCTGATAGCTCCCATGCAAGAGGAGGCTGGCACATTTGCAATAGCCATAATACTGGGACACAGATGCTCAGCAATCCCAAGTCAGTGATGGTAAATCCCAGCGAGCATGTGTGTGGGAGCATTCACACACACTGGGGAGGGCATAAGATGCCCCTGCATTGACACAGGCACCCACATCAGCCACCAGGGACTGGGTTAAAGATATTCAAGACAAAAAATATGGCTGCATGCATAACAGTTTACATGATTTGCTCTTATCCATAGGGTGAAGGAGGACCAATTAACAGTGATTCCAAATGGTCAGCAGTCAGCGAGGAGAGAAAACAAAATAAGACTATTTTACTGTGATGCTGTTAAAATAATATTTATGAACATCTTGTAAACAATATAGTCAAATGTTTTATGGCACTACTTCAGGATGATACTACAAGGCATTTTTAATGAATAGTGAATATGAATGAAAACAAACAATAACATATATGTATCAGAACTACATTTTTCACAGAAGTGCTAAAGCATTGCAGCATTATGCATATCTATCTATGTATCTGTCTATTTTATCTTCAGTTTACACACACACACACACACACACACACACACACACACACACACACACAGTATGCACCATGATCATTTTTGATAATACGTAGTCTTATTCATCGATATTGTGCTTTCTATCCAAGAAATCTTCTTCAACCACAGTACGAGTGAATTAAATAATCTTTATATCTTTATATTGTGCACTGCTGCCTAATACGCATTAACATTATCCTTCCGTTTAAGGAACTTAAGCAGGGCAGGAGGAGGTATAGTTGGTATTGGTATTAATATTTACATGGTAATTTGTATGTGTATGCCATCAGCCAACTGTGGTGAGCCTGTCTTTACAGTTAGAGCAGTAGCAGATAGTGTAAAACTTGTATCCATCCCAGTTGTATTGTATGGCTCCAACCTAAGTCAGACACAGCACTGATGCGTCCTCATGACTATAATTTTCTTTATAACAGTCTCAATGCATGAGTCATCATGATATATGGGCTATGTAATTAGCCTTAGAATAT
The DNA here is from genome assembly GCF_019279795.1 of Protopterus annectens. NCBI lineage: Eukaryota > Metazoa > Chordata > Ceratodontiformes > Protopteridae > Protopterus > Protopterus annectens. The sequence goes on from NC_056738.1 coordinate 188,085,778, forward strand.
GGTTAGTATTGTTACAAAGATATTTTAAATATTGCTCTTCTAAATTTAGAAAGTTGCTAGAATAAAAGGATGTGTTAGTATGCATTTTCTGAAGGAACTGAAGTCTGAAACTCAAATGGATGTCATTATTTAGTGACTTCAGTCATGAGCGATTTGCCAGAAAACCACAAATTTTATGAAGAACACGTCAGAAATATGATGTAATCTGGACAGTGTGTGAAAATCTGTACAGCTGAGAGGTAATGTTAATGAGAATAAACATTCCTGATGGGTCCCAGCAGCTATTATGTGTGATATAAGCGGAATGATGATACATTTCTTCAATACCAGAGTGGTATAGATGAAAGAAGTGTACAACATGTACAGCTAATGCATTCAACAGAACAGGAACAATAATTTATAAAAATCACTGGAGTGCACAAAAGTACTTGAAAAAATATATCCCTTTTGACAGATTTGACAGATTTGCACAATATCAAAACAACTAATACTTGAGTGTTGAACTGATAAAACAAAACTTCAGTGAATTACAATAAATCATGTTTAGTAAAGTGTAGCAAGATGAAATGGGTAGTAAAATAGTCAGATAAAACTGAATTCTTAAGCTGCTTCTCTTCTTCTGTCTACTTCTCTGCTTTCCCAACTTCCAACAATCCCCAAGTTCCCTTAAACATCCATAAAGTAACTTAGAATTAAATTATCAGCCCTTTGTTTTATTGAATGACTGTTGCATAAATCTTCTTACCTTTATTACTGCATAGTGAATGCAATAGTGACAACAGCATCCGAACAGGTTTACAAAGGATTACACTTACTATAAACTGCAAATGTACTGAAATGTTTATACTCTGTACGACAGCAGGACCAGTGACCCTGGAACTTCTTTCAGATTAACTGTCATCTGTTTTACTTCTTAGAGATAACTACATGTCCTGCCCATCATGGTAATACTCCCCAGTGACCCAAGCACTTACTACAGATTAAATATCACCTGTTCTACTTCTTAAAAATAACTATATGTCCTGCCCATCATGGTAATACTCCATGCTTTCTTCAGCAGCAAATTACAGAACATGACATGAGCCAGTTTACTCACTTTTCTGTTTGCTTACAGGCAAAATTGTGTTCTACTTCTAAGTCAGTAACCCTGGGAGGATTGTGGCACTGAGTGTGTGAGATCCTGACAGACTGAAAACATACTGACACTGGAATGGAAATTTTGGGGGAGAAAAGCTAAGAACATAGTAAAAGCATGGTTACATTTTTTTCTTGTAGCATTAGTTTTCCTCAAGCCCTGCCTTATCTAGAAGAACATAGTACATAAAGTACATTAGTTAACTGTGCCAATGTTTGCCCTCTTTACTGATTTTTCATTTGTCTTCTCCACCTCTGGTTTAGCGCACCATTGTCTACATTGGTATGGTTCTGCATCACCCAGATCAGAGCTGGAAAGTGGTCCATTGACAAGTATACCTACTTTTGTAATGAGGGAATGATAAATTAAGCTCAAAGCACTTTGCTCATTTCAAAATACTTCTCTGACAGTTTACATTGTAATTAACCTGTATAGAGCCATAACAGTTCACACAAGACAAACTATAGCAATAAAGTGACTAGGGAACCTGTGATGGTATATGTGTGTGTGCGTGCATGCGTGCGTGTGTGTGTGTGTGTAACACACATTTGTCCTACATTACAGGCTGGCCTACTGATAGAGAAACAGGGCACTACAATGTCCAGGGCATGTAAAACGGCAAGTACAATCAGTAAAGCTCTCAGTAAAAAGTGTTATGTCTGCAAGCTTTTTTTTTCTCTTCTTTGACTGCTCAGTCTCATTATTGGTTGCATATTTTCAAATTCCAACTCTTTTTCTTAAACAATTGCTATTTTTCTTGTACTTTTTTCCCTCTAGTTCTGATATCAGACATTATTCAAAACTGAATCCAACTCACCCAGAAAAGACAGTGAATGAGTGAGAAAGAAAGAGAGAGAAAGAGAGAGAGAGAGAGAGAGAGAGAGTGGAAGGAGCAGATGCTTCATGTGCAGAAAAGATTACCTGCTCAGTGCCTCATCTCCCCCTACAGGTCCTTTGTAGGATTACAAAAGGACAGTCTGCTGAATCTAGGCTATTGATAGTCAAGAGGAAGGCAGCTGCTTCAAGTAAGGAACAAGAACCACAGAAGCTCTATCACTTAATATTGAAATTCCAGTAAATTACTGTGTTGACACATTCACTTTCCTCCCCCGATATTTGATGACTTAAAGATATTGACGTTTTTCTGTGAAAACAACAAAAACATAACCAAAACTGTTATTATGGAGCTTTATTTTACATGTGATCAGCAAAGAAATTATTTTACTGGTTTATAAATTTTAGTTGTAATACCAGTTATTTGAAAACATGTAAACTCAATGGCTTCTGTAAAAAATAGCAGCCTCTGAGTTTAGTTCATGTGTATCCCTGCTTACTTTAATTACAGGAGGCATTTAATAAACATATAATACCTTGTTAAATAGCAAATATACTGGATTCTTGTGGAGCAGACATTTTCCTAGTCTTTGCTATGCAAATCATAAATCTCTACTTAAAACATCTGGATAAAGCCAAAAATAATGGACGGACAAATGCCACAACCTAGGGACATATTTTTAAATATTGCTCTTGTAAACTTAGAAAGTTGCTAAAATACCAGGTTTTATGAAACTCAAATGTCTGTCATTATTTAGTAATTCCAATCTTTGATAATTTGCCAGAAAGCCACAAATTTTATGAAGAACAAACCAAAAATATGAAGCAAAAATGTGGACAGTTAAGAGGTTAGTGTGGAAAACAGCAGTCACAGTTCATATGATCTTACTGCTTAAAACGATGATGGAACTCAACTCCTGCTTTACATGGAGTATAAAATTAATATAGACTGCCACTAATACAGATCATATGAAAATAATATAAATGCAATTATTGTATTTCTGTGAAAGATAGTCACTGTAATCATCCAGAATTAAAAACAACAGGCATTCAAACACCAACATGTTCTTGTAGTCTACAGGTGGCATTTACCAAACAATGGACTGTATGCTTTGGAGACATTTGCCTCAACATATACTGCTGGAATTCTGAGCAACAGACCGAAATATGTCCTGGAGAATGAGTAGGGTGCCATATTTTCAAATGCTCAAAGTGGGACATTTTTTACTTGTGATTTTCAGAACAAAATATGCCCTTATCCAATGCAAAGGACTGGGATTTTCTTTGTTATCAAAATAAAAGCTTATTTTTTAAAGAATTTCATTGTTTCATTTGTTTTATATTATACTGAAGTGTCATAGATACAAAATAACTGTTTGCAGTTCAACTACTGAAGAAAAGTTAGGAAGTATGTTATTATCTAAAAATCTCAGGTTATTGGCCATTTTTCAAGTTGTTTCGCAGGACGCAACTGTCCAAATTGGGTCTGTCCTTTGTTTCGCAGGACAAAACTGCCCATATAGGGACTGTCTCTGTAAAAATGGACAGGTGGTAACTTTGATAATGAGGGGTATTTTGAATCATGCACAATATTTACATAGTGGCAAAAAATACTGCTCTAATGTATCTAACATGCAACAAAGTACAGTTCAAGACACATGAAATGGAACAAGTCCTAAATGCGAATCCTATATTACATTTGAAATAAGACAGTAGAGTGACTTGGAATAAAATGAAGGCAATACCTCCTAAAGTAAGCTCATTGACATACACAATTATTGTATTTCTATGAAAGATAATCATCGTCATCATCCAGCACTAACACCATTATATCACTTATATTGTAGTCTACAGGTGGCATTTAACAAAATATGTTCTGGGGGCTTTTTAGACATTTACCTCAACATGTATATGTACTTAAAGGGACCATGTCACAGGACCCGAAGTATAATGCGTTGTTCAAAATGTATAATGAAAAGGCAGGGCGTACAGGAATGAAGCAATAACTTCATTATGCAAGTAATATGTAGGAGTGCAAAGTGCAGTCTGGCAAGTATTACATGCTACTGTGGTATGCAGTGGCATCGGACAGTATGAGAAGTATCACACGTCACTGTGGTATGCAGTGGCATCAGACAGTATGAGAAGTATCACACGCCACTGTGGTATGCAGTGGCATCAGACAGTATGAGAAGTATCACATGCCACTGACATCAGAAACAGTGCTGTGTGACATCATGCCATGATCACATGTAGAAAATTTATGTGATGAGCATGAAAGAACAATCAGCAACCCTGACAACTAGTACCACAGATGATGGGAATTTTACATAACCCAAACAGTGAGGCGTCTATATCAGCATTTCGGAAATTGAATAGTTCAAATCACTAAATGTCGACCTGACACGATCGAACTATCCAATTTTCGAATGCCGACAAAAAAAAAAAAAAAAAAAGAGCTAACTGGTGTAGGCAGGGGGGCAAGCCCCCCTGCACCCCCACACCCCCTGCTACTTAAATATACCAACTCTGAGACCACACTGCATTGAGGTTAACAGAAATCTCCCCTTACAGAGATTTCCATTTACCCGTTCAACGTTCATAGGTTCATAGCTTGGTACTAGGCTATCAGCCCTAGGGCCTATACAAGCCTAGCCATAACAATTCCCTGGCTATTTCTTCCCACAGTATTTACTTACCTGGACCCCTGTCTAGCAGGGCGACTGATGTGATAAAAAAAAAAAAACATTCTGCACTTTCAGATTCTCAATGCGACAATATCAAATTTGATATTGTCAGCATTCGAGATGCTGATAGGAACCCAACAGTGAGATAGTCACAATGAGAATAACTGCAGAAGGTCTGCATAGACCAGGTGAACAAATGTGAATAGAGTAATAAAGTTATGGAACATACAAGGCAGCTGGGCCATGTGGCCATTTATGGCTTGTCAGTACTCACCCTTAGACAAGGAGCAACAGGGCACTCATACCATGGCTGAATTTCTGAATACCCATCCAATTATCTAATGTCTTCTTAAAATACAATGGTGTGTCACATTGCTTGATCTGGGGAAAAAGTTTGTTCCAAAGAAAGATAGTCATTGCATAACATGCTGGCTGTCCACCATGATTTGTTGATTTACTGAAGCAGGTTCACGTCTGCTTGTAGTGTTCCATGAACTGTTTGATTTGTGGAGAAATAATAGCTCTTGGACTGCTGAATCTCTAAAGGCCCAGAAGGCAAGGCACCGACCAGACATAAGTATTCTATATGACTCTAACTACAGGGACAAAGCCTCCAGCCTCTCTTGGTAGCTCATGTTTGCTACACCCAAGATCTTTTTTTTTATCACGAACCTTTAAGATCTCTCCATCTGCTTGATATATTTAGTAAGATACATCCTTAAGGGGGAATTGCATTCAGTGATGGGCCTGATCAGTGCAGAACACAGAGGTATAGGAATTCTTTGTATTTAGAGAAAATACACTTTGTGATCAGCTGTGGCAGACAGAAGGATTTCCAGAGCATTGTTACAACATGATTATCAATGGAGAGGGAGTATCTATCCATGTTCCAAGGTCACTTTGGAATGGAGTATTTTACATACTATAAGTCGGGTGGAGGATTTGTTTGCCAAATGCAATAATATTGCATTTTTTAGCCCATTTTCAGAGCACTAGCTAGTTATTTTATAAGTTCATTTTTGATGTGGAAATCAGAGAAGGACATTCCACATAGCAGAGGTCCCAGCACAGATACCTGTGGTACCCCACTGGTTACGTTCATGTTCTCTGAGGATGAGCCTGCCACCCTTGCAGCATGGATAAGCATCTTTTGGATTTTGCTTCACACTGATGCGCTGTATTTTTTTACCCTCTCATTAACCAGATAAACCCACTTCTCAAGACCAACCCCACAACTCCTGAATACTATCTGGCTAAGTGACTTGCTCAGGGTCACATTGTAAGTAAGTGGAGATAGAAAGACCCAAACCCTGTGCCCTTGCCTACAGAAGCAGCTCATTAAGAGCTTGGAGTCTTAATCGTTTGCAGCAACTGTCAGAGAGAGGGATGACAGTAGTCATACACCAGTAGGAAAGGGAGTAGAAAAGGGCAGAGGGGTACCACATAGTCATACGGAAGATTCATACAGCAGTGTACAGCTTGCATGCATAAAGAAAAGAAACATGGAAACTTTATAAAATTATACTATATTTAAATGTAGAACTGGAAAGAAGACTCTTTGTCAATGGATGAAAAATAAGAAACTATATAAAGAAAAGTACTGAGGTAAAAAATAATGCTGCAAGAGTTGGTTGGTGAATAGGTAAGGAGTAGGAAAAAGTGGGTGATAGGGGCCCTGTTTAAACTATCTGTGAAACATATGTATCTTCCAAATGTGTCTCTATTGCCTGTCAACTAGCAGATGCATTAGTTTTGTTAGGAGTCAGACATCATTGTCTGTCTACATGTCACAGGCTGTAGTAACTGGTTGACTGTGGTCAAGCAGCTGTAACCCACTCTATTTCCATATTGCTTCTCATGTTATAGCCTTTGCCTTAGAGTTACAGTGGGAAGCACAGATGTCAGTCTCTATGACAAGTCTTCCCCTCCTGCATAGACTGAAAGCATCAAATATAAGCATATCCAAGATTTTGTTAAGTCAGACACACTAAATTTTACAAGGCACACAGAAATACACTGGAAGCATGGCCTGTACGTAATACGATGTCTATGAATGAGGCTAACAGGACATGGCCTTACTAGACATATACATGATACCATGCTATACAAGGCTACTTTATCCTGCCTGACAACAAAGGTTACACACTTACATAACAAGGAGGCAACAGCTTCTGATGCATCAGGTAGTACCATTGCTGGGCCGGATACACGTAGTGATAGACAGAGAAGTGCCCAAACCAGCAGTAGTAGCATTACTACTTATGCATTGCCGCAGTAGGATATTGACAGCATCATTTACTATGTGGACAGTAGTGACACCTCGCTAGACCATAGTATGGTGATGTTTAAATCCTCACTCCTAGTGATGATTACTTCTCTTCCTTTGCTAATACAAGCAAATGCAAACCAGCTCTGTGCACATTAGCTGCACGCATTAATTTATTAGCATAAAGATTAGGAACAAAGTTTATCATCCTCACTAAAACTGTTTCAAAGTAAAGGGAATATGAGAACCCTAGGTGAAAATGCTCAGTGGTTTGCCAATAAGAAAAGAGCTACAGAATATAAAAGAAGATAAGTTAAGGTAAGGTTACAAGAGACTGCAGGGAAAGACTAGCATTATGCAAGTAATGCTGAGGCAACAAAAACATTCGCAGGGAGACAAAGGCAGAAAAATACTATGTTTTTAGGCAAGAAAACCAAACTCAGGAGAACTAGCAAAGACAATACAGTGGGTTAGAAAAGTCTTTGGGGATTATTACCAACATGTATATAGATCAGAAATGATAGGGACTTGTGGATGCATGGATGGATGGATGGATGCATGGATGGATGGATGGATGGATGGATGCTGAATAGGTGGATGGGTAGAAATAGGGATCAAGGAGAGTGAAAACATATTTTTGGGGATGTCCTAAACTGAAGGTTATTAACAGGGATAGGGACTAAATGACAACTAATAGTGATTGGAGGGACATGTCATGGGATGAAAGAGGCTGCTTCTTGGGATGTGGGAGAATAGAAAGTTAACTTGGAGGCTGACATAATTGCTAATAGTGTGACTGGTGGGGAAAAAAACAATAATGAGGAAATGGAAACAGAATGCTGAGGGAAGAAGGGGACAGAGAGTGAAACAGACCAGCAGAACAGCACACAGAGGTTTGTGAACACATTGCTGCTCTGGAGGAAATACATGGAGGGGATAGCTGCCCATCAGGGAGGTTGTTCTTAAAGGAAGAAGAGAAGCTTCGATGTCTGTCCCTTGAAGGATAGAAATAAATGGACTGGTCATTGTCAAAATCATGGTCATAGAGGAATACGTTTTACTGAAAATTGGAAAGACTAATACTAGTAAAAAGAGAATTGGAAAAGGACCATCTGCAGTTATCTGGCACATGGAATCCACTGCAATCAGTTTGGTTATTTTGAGTGCATTATTATTATATCTTTGTCATTACATATTTTATGGGTTTTTGTTTTAATATGTGTATACTTGCTGATTTTTACATTTAATTTACTCTAAGTTGGAAAGTTTGTAATTGAGACGATAAATGTATATAGATAGGGACAATTTCATTTGTTGCTGTTTTACTTGCAAAACTGTTAAACTTGTTTTGTTAAAAACAAATAAAACTTCCCCGAAATAGGCATAGAAAAGATAAGCAACAAAGAAGTTCTTTTTTGCATTCAAATATACTAAAAAAAATCACGCTAGCCACCAAACAGTAAAAGTACTCAAGTTACTCATTTTTGTAAAATAAACATTTTAAATAGAGCACCTGCTTAATTTGTAGGAAAGAAAGAAGAGTTGCTTAGTCTACTTATCCAAGGTGTCATTATTCTTAGAGGAGTCATTCTATAGTTTATTTAGATCA
>NC_056738.1:188721808-188844135 GCF_019279795.1 Protopterus annectens
AAAACAGGAGAGGACCTAGGACCGAACCCTGTGGGACTCCAATCATGACTAGTCGGTAGTCTGACTTGGAGTCGGCTACTTTCACACTGTGGGTTCTATCTGTGAGACAGTTTGCAACCCACCTAGTGATATAGGTGCTGATGCCTAGCTCAGTGAGTTTTTCTGATTCCTGAGTGGGGAATGGTATCAAATGCCTTGACCAGATCAAGGTAGGCTGTATGAACCACCTTACCTTCATCCACAGCTCTGCTGACTGACTCAGAGAAGTCGACCAAGTTGAGCAGGCATGATCTACGCTTCACAAAACCGAATTGTGTGGGATCCAGAGTTTTGAGATTCCCTATATCTATGTTTATTAGGTCCACGATGATGCATTCCATAGCTAGGTTTATCAGGTAAATGTTAAACTATAGATAAGAGCTTTTAAAGTTTGTGACAGCGTTCCTTCAAGCACTGCTAAGTTTAATCTCTCAAAAGTTTGCTGGCACGATACCAGACTACAGATTATCTAAACATTCTGGCATTGCCTTGGAAGTTTTTTTCTTTTTAGTTTCTCAGCATCTCTAAGTTTGGTGGTAGGGGTATGATGTGGTGTAGGTGTGTAGTGAGCATCAACAACTTGGTAAGATGCGAGGTTTGCTTCCAGTTCTGTGGCACTTTTTCAAATGGATTCTGTGTCTAGTTATGTTGAAAATGTAGATTTTTTTTTCCCCACGGTAGTAACAACAAAGAAGCTTTAGCAGTGTGTGTTGGTCTGGAAAATGTATTGACCTTAAAAAAATATATATTAAATTCATTAGAGAGAGCATTTGCCAATTATTACATGGATTATTTTTCCAGCTTATTTTTGGTTTGTATGCCAAACATATTTTGGTTAGCCAGAATCATTAGAAGATGTAGCCACAAGCATATTTAAACCTTACTTCTCTTGTTGGCTTTATTCATAACATTCCCCAGTGGTATTTTTAAATGTCTGCAGTTAAGTAGGTATGATGTAGCTCTGCTGTTTGAGCATACAGAAAATGTTTCCTTAAGTAGGAAAGAGAAATGACAAATAGGAAAAAAATGTTATGAAGGGGAAAGGAAACCATGGATAATAAAACAGTGAGCACTACACTGGGGGGGGGGGGGTATATGTGTTGCAAGTTGCTGTATACAATTGCAATGTGGAAACCTCCAATTTTTTTTCTTTTGCAAATAGATGAGTTTGGTAGGCTTATGTTCTGTACAAACAGTGGAGGTTTGTCCAGCTTTCACTAAAGTTTGCAACTTTTCTTTAAAATTCCTGATGCAGCATTATTTAAACATTAAATGTAATTGTTTCATTTTACTTGTTTATCTATCCACTCCTTTTTAAATGTTGATATATTTGGGTTAGTGGTTGTGCTGTAGAACATCATAACCGTGTTGAATAACACAATGATGTCCTTACATTCACTGCTGCAGTGTTCATTACAAATGGGATTCCCTGCCGTAAAGCCCACACATCCAGCCAGTTTACCCAAGTCTACCATTGCTTTAAGGTACGCTGAATGTCATCTACACACTCCTTGCGTAGCATAGGGCATAAAGGTGATGTTCAGGCATACCATCCTCTGAACTTCTTTGCCGTCAGTCCATATGCTGTTTTTAACCATCAGTCTGTTATCTCCGTCCATTTTTTTGCTGTTTTTTTTTCTGTTAATTGGCTTTCCAGTGATTACTCCTGTTTGCTGAAGTCCTCACCAATGCAAATAATTACCCTGTTTTTTTTTTTTTTTTGCTGTTTGGGGTTAATGTCATCCAGGAAGGGTAAATGCCAGCTTGAGAGTGATTACCCATAAACACCGCAATAATAAGTGTCTTTTTTGCCTAGGTGCTGCTCACGACCATATGTTTTGTTCAGTTTGTCCCTAAAACTCTTCATAGTAGACTTTCTTCCCTTTCATTGTATCTTGAGAACCAGCGTCTTAAGCTTCTTGCTAAAGACAGTATGAATGGAACTTCCTGCCCCAAGGGTCAGCCTTCAGAGAAGAAGTTGCATAAGGTAAGACCAGAATCTTCTGCTATTCAACCTCTGCCGGGAGTTTCTCCTGAGGTTATTACAAACCCGGGAGCTCGCCCATTTGTTTTGTCAGATTCCTCTACCAGGTCTGGGTTGGAGGCTGGTGAGGATCTGCAAGGCAGCAAGACTAACAAAGCTTTACAGGTGTTTGTTTCGGGTGTTCGGGGGAACCATGGTTGACTGTTTCCAAGGGGTCTAAAGAGGTTCTGCAGTTTCTCTGTATGGAAGACGTTCCTACTACAGTTATGGACTGTCATCCTGAGTCTGGGCCTTCTCAGGTTTGTAGGACGGGTGTCCCCTTAAAAATGAAACCGAAAACCAATCCTGTTTCTTTTGCTCCTAGGGATCCACAAAGTGAGGTGCAGGCCTTTACTCAGGGGTTGTTTAGTGCTTTACTGTCATTAAGGCCTCCTCAAAGGGTTTTGGTTCCTGCTCCTCCTTGGTCCTCTTAGGTCCAGAGTTTTGATTTCTTCTGAGGAAGAGATGGATTCTGATGATGAATTCCTTGCTTATTCTACCCAGATTCCTTCTCCTTTAAACTACTGGTCTGAGGAGGAGGACTGTCATACTCTAGATAATCCTTCTGAGGAAATTTCCTTTGGGGACACAATCTCTAGGATGATGGAATTTTTAAGTGGGGTTGTGCACAGGTTTCGGATATCCATAAGAGATGCTATGAGTTACTGTAGATGGAATCTCCTAAACCTACAGCCATTCCTCCTGTCTTGCCAGCTTTATTGGATGTTTTTTCCAGTGCCTATAAATTGCCTGATTCTCTGCTCCCAGGAAGTCTGATAGGTTTTATAGGGTGCCTGAGGGATTGTTCCTTTTTGTTTAAATGTCCTGCTGCTGACCCCTCTGTGGTGTCTGTAGTCTGTGATATGCCATCTCAATTGCTTTTTTCTTCCAAGTTACTGCCTTCTGACAAGGACAGTAGAACCATGGATAGGCTGGGTAAGAAGATTTATACTTAATCTACCCTAACTTTTGGGCTATTAATTATAAGATCCATATCTATATGTATGTCTTGGCTCTTCTTTCTCAGACTTGTCAGCTTCTTTCTGATCTTCCAGACACAGAGACTAAATCTTTTGCTCTTTCCTTCCTTGGTACTTCCTCTCAGATAGTTTGTTATTTTGTCAAATGTAGTTGTGATGCAGCAAATGCCTCTTCTAGGTCTGCTGCCTTTGGTTCAGTTCTGAGGAAATATTCTTGGCTTAGGCTTCTAACATTTTGCTTGATTATATTAAGGCTAAGTTTTTTTATTTATTTTTTATTTTTTCATTTTACATTTGTTAACTGGGAAAGTCCGACTGGACACCGGTCCCTTTTCAGCGGAGGCCCGGGGAGAAAAGCTCCACATACAGTATAATACAAGTGAGGATTTCATTTACATCTGTTACTACAATTCAGCATGCAATATTCAGATATTAACATTGTGTTTTCAGGACTATGTATAAGGACATAACGGACTCATTTCAGTGTATAGTAGACAAGAGTTAAACATTTCTGGTAAGTCTACATTAAAGCATGCAATAATCAGAATTTTAACATCTTGTTCAAAGGACAACATACAAATAAGTTACAGACTCATTTAAGCATGTAGTAGATAGTTTAACATTTCTGTTGGTTTATATGCGGTACATTCTAAGATTGAGAGTACAGTTTGTGAAAAAGTTTTTAGGACATTATTGGAAGTAAGGTTATTCAGTGGTACTTTGTGATATTAGAATTAGTATAGTATTTGAGAAAAAAGTACAAAAGGTTTGAATAGAAGTTCAATCTGACAAGCCCATATGTTTGGAGTAGAGCAGGTATACCTGGGTAACTCGAGGAAGTTATTGGTGATTTTAGCAGATGAATTTGTGCAACAGTGCAGTGGTTTGGCTTAACCTGGGGTGACACACGAACAGGGCCAATTGTCTGAATAGTGGCTTTTGAGGAGTCTTTTTAATTGGGAGGCAGAGGTTGTAGTAGTAAAGTGACTCTGGAGTTGATTCCAAACTCTGGCTATGGTGCAGGCAAAGAGAGACTTGCCAGCATAATTTCTGTGTTTGATGATGTTTTATAAGGTTTTGGTTACTGGATTTTAAGGTTCTGGTGATTGTGTAGGGCTGAATTAGATGCTCTAGTGATGGGGTTTTGTTGGGCAGGTAGTACAATTTGTGTGCTGTAGAGAGTTGATTAAGTAACAGTTGTTGGGGGAGCACAAGCCAGTTGAGCTGCTTTAGGGCAAGACAATGGTGGGATCTATGAGAGGCCTCCATTGCGAACATGGCAATCTTGTTGTAGCAAGATTCCATCTTAAGTTCGGAATGGTGCAGGTTTGTCAGAATGGGGGGGGGGCATATAGTAGGATGGATAAGAGGTGGGTCTTGGCGATTGTGGATTTTGTATTTTTGGTCATGGAATGTTTGCTTCTATAAAGGAGACCCAGCTTTTTGTTTACTTTCTTGATTGTTTGTGCTATTTGAATGTCATATCTGAGGTTATCGATAACTACTCCTAGCAGTTTTGTGTGGGTTGTTGGGGTTATTGTGATGTTATCTTTGGAGTTTATGATGAAATTCTTGCTTAGCTGTGGAGTTTTACCAGGACCAAATAAAATTATGTTGTTTTTTTTGGGGTTAAGAAGAAGTTTTATATTGGTGAACCATGCTTCTGCTAAGGTAAAGTTTTTTTTGAGTTATGGTTAGTAGTTCCTTTATGTTTGGGGCGGTACTTATAATGGTGGTGTTGTCTGCGTATTGTACTACTGAGGCTAAGTTGATGGATGCTTCTCTGGATGTTGGCATCCCTGCCTCCTCCAAAGGTATTAACTGTCATTTTTCTTTCAATCTCTTCTTCCCTTGGCCTTCATTACAGCCAAGGAGTTCCTGAGAGCTCTGGGGTTCATAGCTTCCACCATTCCAATGCTCCCCCGGTCAAACTCCACGTGAAGTTCCACTGGTTTCTGAGGTCAGTGTGGCTTCAGCATGTGCATCCCCTAGACTTTCCTGTTCCTCTTCTCCCGTATTTCAAGACAGAACTTCTGTGGTGGATTCAGCAGTTGTATCTGAATCTAGGGTTCCCTTTTCAACCTCCGCTTCTCCCTCAGGATCTGTTCACAGATGCTTCAGATGTGAGTGTGATCACCTCATAAATCCAAAGGCATACACAGACTTGGAGTACCAAACAGCTTTAATCCTGGTACCTTGGCATTTCGCCTTCAAGGAATATCAACATATCAAATTCTAAAGCTTAAATATACTAAACAATTAAACAATTGTTTCAAAATTCATCTATACATCCCACTTTTAAAGTGACCAGTGCACATTTTACATAAACACATCCCTTAGTCATGGAAAACTACATATTATCAATGAAATTTCTTCAAAAATTGACACCACCACCCAATTTAATCCATGTGAGACCAAGGTTCCAAAATTGAAAATAAAAGTAGTCTCCAGCTGATTTAACTTATTAGTAAATAAATTACCACTACCACAGTTGCCAGATGGTTGGGCTGATGCACTAAAAAATTTCATTGATATGTCCCATATGTGTGTGTGTATATTTTTCATATGAGTACATACACACATTATGAGAAGGTGGTGATGTATTTCTTATGTAAACTTGGTCGAATTTTTTTTTTTGATGTTATTGCTGCAGAATTCATTGTAATTTTGCTGTTGCTGAAGTTCTATGGGAAATGTAGTTTTCCATGTTTAAGGGATGTCCTCTCATTTTCTTGGAAGGGGATGTCTTTATGCATTCCCTCCCCTTCCTCTCATTCCGAGAGTCCTGTTCAAGATTCAACAGGATGCTCCAAATATCTTGTTGGTGACTCCCTTTTGGCCGCGACAGCACAGGTTCCCCTCTCCTTCTGCATCTAGCCAAGGGCAATCATCTCCTGACACAAGACAAGGGGTCTCTCATCCATCCCCACCTGTCCACTTTTCATCTGACACTGTGGGTAATAGGGTTTTAATCCCTCATAGACACTTTTTTTTTTTTTTTTTTGAGGATGTGCTGCAGGTCCCGAAGGAGGCCAAGAAGTCAACTGCTAGGAAATCCTGCTTGTCTAAATGGAAGAGGTTTTCCATTTGGTATCTTGCTCGTGACCTGGACCCACTTTCTGTGGATGTTCCTTTGGTTCTCTCATTTATGTGAGTTGCTCAGTGCTGGTTTGGCTTGTTCTTCTATTAAGGCCCACTTATCAGCTTTTTCTGCTTGTCTGCCTTTAACTCCCCAATTAGGTTCTAGATTTGAGGCTAAGCAATTTCTTAAAGACTTCTTAATATTAGACCTCCTAGGAAGCCTGTTCTTCCTCCCTGGGATTTTAATTTCTTTCTGGAAAAATTTACTCTGCTTCTTTTGAGCCTGCTGTTTCAGCTTCCTTGCAACATTGTTCTTGGAAGACAGTTCTTTTGTTAGCTCTTACTTCTGCCAGACAAGTGTCTTGAGTTACAAGCCCTTATGGCTTGTCCACCTTTTTTGGTATTTCATGAGGACAGCATCTCCTCATGTACTAATACTTCTTTCATAACCAAGGTGGTTAATGAGTTGTCACTTTAAACAGTCTATTGATTTGCCTACTTTTTCCCCTCTCCACAGTCAAGACAGTGAGAGGGTGCTGCATACTTTAGATGTGCAGAGACAGCTCAGATTTTATTTGGATAAAACCTAAAGCTGTCAAAATCTGACCGGTTATTTGTTTCCTTTCATCCTAGGTCTTTAGGTTTGACTGTTTCCACTTGGATTTCAAAGGCTATTTTCTTTTTATTGTCAGAATGGTGAGAGCCTTCCTTCCTCTGTAAAGCTCATTCTACTAGACCTGTGGTTTCTTCTGGTGCTTTTTTCAAAGGCTTAGATGCTAATTCTATTGAAGCTGCTACCTGGACTTCTGTGCATACCTTTACCAAACATTACCAGTTGGATGGTATCTCCAGAGCTAGGGTTGGTTTTGCCGATGCCATTATTCATGGCTTCTTAGAAGGTTCTGCTGCTTCCTCCTCCCAAGTTTCTTCTTGAGCTTTGGCACGCTCCCATTTTGTAATGAATACTGCAGTGATGAATGTAAGGACATAGTAAAGTTGTGTAAAATCTTACCATAACAGTAGATGTCCTTGCCTTCACTGCTGCAGTGTTCACTCCCTCCCTCCATCCTCCTACTCTTCTTTTCTTTTTTCCTTCCTGGATGTACAGTTTTCCTTGGACTGCTTTTCCCTACTGGGGCAATCAGTTCTGAGGATGGTTAGCCTGAACGTCACCTTTATGTGCTATGCAGGGTGTGTGTAGGTGACGTTCAGCGTACCTTAAAGCAATGGTAGACTTTTGTAAACTGGCCAGACACTCGGCTTCATGGCAGGGGTCACATTTGTAATGAATACTGCAGAGATGAAGGGAAGGACATCTATTGTTATGGTAAGATTTTACACAACTGTACTTTCTGTTGAAGCAGCCATAAAGTAAAAATAGCAATGGTAGACTTTTGTAAACTGGCCAGACACTCGGCTTCATGGCAGGGGTCACATTTGTAATGAATACTGCAGAGATGAAGGGAAGGACATCTATTGTTATGGTAAGATTTTACACAACTGTACTTTCTGTTGAAGCAGCCATAAAGTAAAAATAGCAATGGTAGACTTTTGTAAACTGGCCAGACACTGCTTCATGGCAGGGGTCACATTTGTAATGAATACTGCAGAGATGAAGGGAAGGACATCTATTGTTATGGTAAGATTTTACACAACTGTACTTTCTGTTGAAGCAGCCATAAAGTAAAAATAGCAATGGTAGACTTTTGTAAACTGGCCAGACACTCGGCTTCATGGCAGGGGTCACATTTGTAATGAATACTGCAGAGATGAAGGGAAGGACATCTATTGTTATGGTAAGATTTTACACAACTGTACTTTCTGTTGAAGCAGCCATAAAGTAAAAATAATCTATTGTTTATAAGGTGCTGACTGCGGTAGCATTGTCACCTCACAGTAAGACGTCCTGTTCGATTCTCAGCTAGAGCATCTTCTGTGTGGAGACGTGCGTGAATGGGCGTACCTTCGTTGAAGGTTGTGTGTCAGGGCCGGCAACTCGGCATGTAAAAATCTACTGCTAATCATTAGCAGACCGGAGTTCCGCTGTGGCGACCCCTAACTGGAAAAAGCCGAAAGTCACAACAACAACTGTTTTACATGTTTGGTAATATATTTCTGTTCTTACCTAAATTACCAAAATGATTCTTCTATATTATTTAGACGACAGGAGGCTTTCTGGTTGAGTTGTAGCTTTATTCTGTTTACCTTCACAGTTTACTGCCGAGTGCACATGGCAATATTTTCAGAAGTGTTAATTGAGATTGCAGCATTTCCCTTCTGAATATTTGAGGTTTGTAACAAGGCAGGGTAATGTGTTGTCATAATTTTGAAATTATCTACAGTAACTTAAGTGTGATGGAATCCTGAAATTTAACTATACTGGTATGAAAGTGGGACAGGTGTTCTAGTAGTGGAAAAAAAGCTGGATGCTTGCAAGAAAGAGAGATTAAAAGGAGTTTGAGTTTTGAGTGTGATATTCTATCATTTAACTATGTGAATCATTTTAATTGAGCATCCTAGTCTTTAGTATTTGTTCTGCACTGCAGGCATGGTAAAACAAGCCGTGTCTCTTCTCTTGCAAATTCATAAGTTAACACATACAGGCTGTGTTTTAAAAAAAAAATATATATATATATATATATATATATATATATATATATATATATATATATATAAAATGTTCAGTTGACATTCATGGAGTGTTGTTTCTTTCCACAGTGTGTCAACTGGAATGGTACAGAAAAGACATTTTGTGTAATTGTGTATTCTTTTCTACAGGTATAGCTTCCTGGGGAGTTGTGATTATAGCAGATCCAGTAGGAAAAGCAGATCCAAAAACTCCATGATGGCCATTCCCAGCACCACAAGCAGATTTTTATTTTTTACTGCAGTGGCACGTGACTTTTCTTCAGGCTTTTGTAGTTCACTATCTTCAGGAAATCTGAATTACTTGACTGTATCACAGAAAACACACGTTTTAGTGAGTTTTGTCTCTTTACTGGACTGTAAATACAATGACCAGAATACAACTAAATAAAATTCTGTGATGGAGCCTTGTACAGGCTGTGTTTGTGTGTTTTTTTTTAAATCTTCCAGTGCATATATACATCTGTTTGTACACCACTTGGCATTTCCCTATTTAAATGTTATTTCTAAGTAGTATTTGAAAATGTAGCAGGTAATAGTTTGAGAGCTGTGCATGAGAGGTGTACATGCATCTTTTTGACCTTTTTTTTTTTTTTGTTCTGATCAGTACGGATTAACATTATGCATTTTTCAGAATTTTTGTGAATCAGCATTTGTAAAAATGTATGTAGGTGTACAATATATGCTGCTGTTCTTGCAATTCATTCAGTGGTTTACTTCATAGTATCA
Organism: Protopterus annectens; assembly: GCF_019279795.1. NCBI lineage: Eukaryota > Metazoa > Chordata > Ceratodontiformes > Protopteridae > Protopterus > Protopterus annectens. Next base: position 188,731,307 of record NC_056738.1, read on the forward strand.
CTCCAAAGTGAACTGGCTATATAATGAAGTTATGTACTCACCATAACGTTCCATGTTTGTAGTCCATCTCATCCTTCATTCTTAAATATGGGATCGGTGCCAATCCTCGGCTCTGACTTGGCCTATTTACAAGCTGGAAGTCTTCTAGTTAGCTCGTGGCTAGATGGGTATCCCATGGTGCACTAGTACAATCCCCAGATCTTGTTTGCTGCTAACTAGGAGAGATAATAACAAATATACAAAAGAAGCCAATACTAAAAGGTCTCCATAAAAACAGATGATAATATTTTTCTGTCTCCAGGTACTTCCAGGATGGGGGTAGGAGGGTGGGTTCGTAAGAATGAAGGGATTAGATGGACTACAAACATGGAACGTTATGATGAGTACTTAATTTCTTTGTGTTCTGTAGTCCTATCTCACCTTCATTCTTGCATATGGGACAGCGTCCCTAGCACCTTTATTCTTGGGTGGCTCAAGGAAAAATACTCCTGAGTACTGTGGACCAAATGATGCTCTACTTCTGGAGGTTAAATCCAATTTGTAATGAGTAATAAAAGTGTGAGGGGTAGTCCACGTTGCTGCTGCACAAATATTATCAAGTGGGACCTTGGCTTGAAAGGCTGCAGAGGTAGACTGTAATCTGGTAGAGTGAGCCTTGATTTTAAAGGGTAAAGGTCTACCCTCAGAGTTGTAAACATAAGCTATACAGCTAGAAATTTAATTAGTGTGTTACCTTGGAAACTGGTAAGCCTGACCTTGATTCGGCGAAGGAAATAATTGTTCTGATTTCCTTAGTCCGGTGCAAATAAAAACGCAATTATCTATGGACATCAGCTGATGAAACCTGTATTCAGCTGCGTTGGAATGGCTTTGAAAGAACACCGGAAGTTCTATGGACTGATTCAAGGTGGCATGGGAACAGACCTTGGGGACAAAGGAGGGATTAGTACGAAGGGACACTCTGTCTTTGTGAAAAATAAGGCAAGGGGGTTATACAGACAGTGCTTGCAACTCTTGACACCCGTCTGGCCGACGTGATAGCCACCAGAAACAGTCTCCCAAGACAGGAATTTTAAAGAGGATGAATGAGACTGCTCAAAGGGCAGAGAAGTTAATTTGGATAACACAAAATTTAAATCCCGTGAGGCAACAGGTTCTTGAAAGGGGGTTCTTAACAGAGTGGCATCTTTAAGGAAAGTTTTAAAGCTTATGTGACATCAGATTAGAATCTTGAAAGCCTATATGAAAATTTGAAATCGCTGCCAATTGAACTCTGATACTGGCAGCCGCAGATCCCTGGTGATAAAGCTCAGACAGGAATTCCAAAACCACTGGAATGGAGGCAGTGTAAGGGTCAACATTCATTTTCTCCGCCCAGATAGAGGAACTTCTCCATTTACTGGAATATAGTCTCCTAGTGGAAGGTTTATGAGAAGACGTAAGGATATGAGTCACGGATGGAACTGGAGCAGCCACGCTGTCAAATTGAGGGTGTGTAAGGAGGGGTAAAGCGAACCTGACGTGAGTCAATGGGTCTGGAACTAGGTCCAGAATCCAAGGATCGTCTAGGAGAAGAGGCCCGAGGAAGGGGAACCAAACCTGACGAGGCCAGTAAGGAGCAATGAGGATAAGTTTGCTTCCCAGCTGTTTTGCTTTCTGAATAACCTTGGGAATGAGAGGAAAGGGAGGAAAAGCATACAGGAGACCCAGGGGCCAATCGTGAACAAGTCCATCTTTCGGTGACTCCCCCGGAGGGGGGATGAGGGAGAAGTAGCTGCTGCATTTGACATTGATTAGGTTGGCAAAGAGGTCGCAGCAAGGCTGTCCCCATCTGCAAAAAATCTGTTCTGCTGTTTCAGAGACCACTTGTGAGGCATCAGGATTGCCTGGCTGAGCTTGTCTGCTATCGGATTGGCTGTTCTGGGGGTGCAGAAAAACTTATTCAGTCTCCTGGGGACTGGCTCCAAGGCATCAGGAGTATCCCACACCTTTCGACTATCTCCATCAGTTCGTCGAAGGATGGAGACACCCAAGAGGCTGAAGGTTGAGACACAAAAGCCTTCAGGTACACTGACTCCACATCAGAAGGGAAGGGGTGACAGTGGGCCAGTTGCACCTCTGTTTAAGGATCTCCAGGATGTTGACAAAGGAGACCTCATCAGAGGATGACTTGGGGGGGGGGCCCTTCTGACTTCTCAAGGTCAGTGTCAGAGGTCAGAGCCTCATCCTGGGAGTCTACATGCTTCCCTCTTACATGTTTTCATCCGTGGAGGTTCCTCATAAGGATATTCTGGGGAAGTCTCAGAAGAGTGGGGGCCACTGGCTGGTGGCTCCTGAGGCTGAGGATCTCTGCTGTCCGAGGAGGGAGTAGGAGCTGAGAGAGAAGTAGGTGCCTTAGGGGGGAAGAGTGCCAGTACCCTTGGTAGGAGCTAACTATCGGGATAGCACACTCATCATCTCGAATGCCAACCTCTCCGACTCCGAAGACCTCCCCGTCTCCGAGGAGGCCGGGGATGCCATTGGCTCCAGAGCCATCTGCTCCGAGATAGATATAGGATCCGAACTCACCCTAGTCGATGCGCCAAGTGGAAGACTCAGAACCGAAGGAGTTCGGTTCCAAGCATCACTGTCGGGGGCGATGGGGGAGCTTCAGCTCCGAGACACTGTGGATGGCGCTGAGAGTGTCTGAGCAGAACTCTGCTCTGAAACATCCACAGGGGGAGCTGGGGCCAAAGGTTCCACCAGTGGTACCAAACACTCCTGCTTCGAAAGGCCAGCATGGCTCGAAGGAGGAATGATCGTAGGGGGGCTTAACAGACGCAAGTGGCTCCGAAACCGACTGGGTCAGAGTCAACAACAATTTAGGTAAGGCAGATGACTTCCAACGGTTTCAGCACTACCTTCTCCACATCTTCTTCCGCTAAGCTTCTGGAAGACCTGGATGACAAGAGTAGGATAGCAGGTTCTCTGCATTATTGGAGACTTCAATATAGGGGAGACCGGTAGAGGAGCCGTAGAACGGCTCCGTGAAATGTTCTCAGCGGTCAGCTCTGAAATACGTGGAATTGACCCTGTAATCACAGTACTGCTCTCAGTTGGCACTGAACTCTGTGGAGCCAATGAGATAATGGACTTATCCGATTTGGTGATTTTTTAAGAGGTGGCTCCGAGACACCAGCCAGTGCTGGGGAGGGCCTCTAAGAGGACTTAGACTTTTTTCCTTTGTAGATTTAGAAGAGGAAGAGCTTATCTGAAATTGCTATCCCCTCCCTCTGGAAAATCTCACGTCATCCCACTCCATAAAGGTGGTAGCTCCTCAGACATATCCAACTATAGACCCATTGCCATTCTTTCCCCACTAGCCAAAATAATGGAGAAATGTGTAATACAAGCAACTAATGCAATATCTTTCACAGAATAACTTACTGTCAAGACTCCCAGCATGGTTTCAGGCCATACCACAGCACCACCTCAGCCCTCCTTTACTATTGCCATAAACCAAAACAGGAATGACAATTGGCTAACCTCTGCCCTCTTTCTTGACCTATCAAAAGCCTTTGACATGGTCAACCATGAACTTCTCATTCTTTCACTAAAATCTATTTCCCTCAATGAGCCTGCTATCCAGTGGTTCCAGTCCTACCTGACTGGTAGACAGCAGGCGGTACTGTGCAGGGCAACCTCTCAAGCCAGTTACCTCTCACACTTGGGTGTTCCTCAAGAGTCAATACTAGGTCCACTACTCTTCTCTATTTTTATCAACAACCTCCACACTGCTATCCCTAAAGCCACCTGCATTCAATACGCAGAGGATTCTACTCTCATCTGCTCAGCTACCTCCCCATCCGACTTGCAAATCTTAACCCAAATACATTTAACACTATCAAGAACTGGCTCACCAGCCAACTCCTACTTCTGAACCCCAGTAAAACTAAACTTCTACTCTTCTCTCCCACTAGTAGATCCAGCACACTTTCATTCTCTGTCACAGCCAACAATGGTATCACTATTTCCTCAGATAATCGCACCAAACTGCTAGGGGTCATCATAGACTATCTCAAATTTGACCTACAGGTCAACAAAACCATACAGACCATCAATAAGAAGCTTGGATCACTGTGTAGAAACAAGACATTTTTAACCCCACTGGCTAGGACTGCAATCGCCCGATCACACCTACTCTCTACTCCTTTTATATTATATGCCTCGCCTGTACTCTCAAACCTCAACAAATCCAAACTAGGTAAGCTGTCCCATAGCTACAATCATATTGCCAGATTCGCCACTGGCTCCACCTATAGAACCCACCACTGCCCGAACCTTAAACAACTAGAGTGGCTAGAACTGCTCAGCTTAATTCAATTCAATCAACTCTTAATAGCGCACAAAATTTTGTACCACCCTCAGGATACCCCCTCACTTAAAAAATATTATTAAGCCATATAGCAACCTAAAATCCCTATAGTCAGCCGATAAACTACTGGTCCAAACCCACAAAGCTAATAACTCTGCTGGTGAATCCCTGTTTGCCAACTTCATTGGCAAAACCTGGAATTCGTTGCCAAACTATATAACCCTACAATCCTCAAAGTCTCTCCAAAAAAAAACCTCCAACAGTATCTCAAAGTGAATTGGCTATGCCCATGTACCAACCCTGATTTAAGTTATTAACTAAAAGCATATGCTGCAATTATAACCTGTAACTACATCACCAAGCTCTGCTTCCAATCTGATATCTCTTCTTTTGTCTGTCCATGAGAATTGAGAGTCCTTACTAGGGAACACTACTAACCCATTGTATATAATCACTTTGTTTTTATAATTGTTTGCTAACTTCTGTATAATCTATGTAAGTTTTGTCTATGTGGAGCTTTTCTCCCCGGCCTCCGCTGAAAATGGACATGTATCCAGTCAGACTATCCTGGTAAACAAAAATGTAAAATAAATAATAAATAAAATAAGAGCTAGCCAGATCTTCCTCAAAGGAAGGTTTAAGAAGACCTTTTAGGATGAGCTTGTTTTTTCTTTCTTGCAACACCCTAGCACTGAAAGAGTGGCAAAATAATGTGAATGGATGGCCCCCAAACAGTAAACGCAGTTACTGTGGCCATCCGTTATTGACATCTTCTGTGAGCATTTAATGCATTTCTTAAAGCCCGATGGCTTATGGTCCTTACTCTCTTTAGACATTCTCACAGAGATGAGCACACACAGAAAGAGAAAAGGGAGGACTAGGTCCATCTGGCCTAGCCCTGCAGCAAAGAGACAAACACACTGAGGACTAGGTCCTCTAACTTAAACGGGCCTAGCCCGGGCAGGAAGGGGAATGGAGAAACTAGGTCTTCTAACTAAAACAGAGAGTTACAGTAAGCAGAGAGGTTCACACACTCAAAACAGGAATACTGAACAAGGGAAACAGAACCTAGTTCTGTTAACAACTGTAACAATTCAACAAGCGGGAATCCGCAAAAAACTTTACTTGTGCCTACTAACAACATGCAGTCTAACAGAGCACAAAAGGCGCCTACAAAAACTAAGTCTATCAAACACGAAAATTGATCCCATATGTAAGAATGAAGGTGAGATAGGACTACAGAACATTATTAGTTCTGCTGTGAGGAGTCCTGTTCTCAGTAATGTCATGAGGAATGCTGGCAGATTTAAAGTAGCTTAGCACCTGAAACTTTCCTAGGCTACCAAGTCCCTTTCCCATTCCCTAGTGTGCTGCAGAAAACCTTTCTTTCCAGGTCTCATTTTCTGCTTTCCAGAGTTCATGCATCTGAAAAATGGTCAAGCAGCATTCTTTTGCTCATGCTAACATTTGTTACAAAACTTGAGACCACAGTCCCCCTCCCCACGTAACTGGCCCAGTGGCTTATCTAGTTGCTTCTAGTCAGAGTATTTATTCTGTGGGACGAGATTGGGGTGTCTGTGGTCTAAATGAGATCCCTACTACCCAGTTCCTGCCTGAGTAGCTCAGTCAACCCATTCATTCCCTAGCAGTGAAAGTCTGGTGGTAAGGAATAGGCCTGCTTTCTATTTCTGTAGAGCAGTCCCCCTCCTCATAGCAGCTCTGATGTGCACTGCCTACCACATTTACAGGCCTCTACATGCTGACTTGGTTACTTGCATATGCATGGGGACAGTGTGTACTCGTAGACTCTTATTCCACTGGTGTAACACTTAGGTGTGACCCAAGTGGAAAACCAGAGCCACCTCCTTTCCCATCCCAGGATGGATGAGCTGGCAGCTGTTGTTCACTCATATCCTCCCCTGCCAATGCTGTCAGTCATCCAAGCTGCTAATTGAACTTTAGTTGCCTGCGTCATTGTCAGAACTGGCTAAATCCGAGAGTACAAACTTTCAGCTCTTGTTTCAGGAATTGGTTTTCTTTCTGTTTGTTTTGAGGAAGTTTTCTCCACCTTCATGTTATCTACAACAGTTGGGTTTTTCTTGCCATACTTTAGTCAGTTGTTTACACTTGGTCTGTTTTTGCCTTTCATTTTTTCTGTGTTGAAAAGTATAATGGGGTTTCTGTAGTTCAACTGAATTTGATTCTTGTTTCAGATATTTCTTTATCAACCGGTACTGAGCACTCCATGTGTAAGTTTGTGAATAAAATCCCACCCTAGGATAAGCACAAATAGTGCTTATTGTTTATGAGAAGTTTCTTAAATCTGCCAAGCTTTTTAGCCACAGTACCCTGTGAGACACTAAAGCCAAACTGAAGTTATTTGCATGAAGTTTTGTGGCCCTACCAAGTGATTTGAACTGCGAGTCAAATGCTTCATCAGTCTCAAAACTACATTTTCTCTGTCATGCATGTTCTCTTGGGCTTCATACACCCAGGCATAAGCCTAACAAACCTAAGTCGTCATCTCCAGGTCATACAAAATAAGAAAGTAATGGAAAATGTTGTGCCAAAAGCCATTCTGTAACTAGGGGAGGACGTCTTCTCCTAAAGTAATTTAATCTCAAACCTTAACATGGCTAGTGAAAAAAAGTTTCTTATAGTTTTAAGTGTTAGACCATCATCTGCTAGACCTTCTCTTCTACCAGTGTCAAGCTTGTTGCTCTTTTTCAAAAAGCTGTTTACTGACCCATATCCATCTGCCTCCATAGCTAATAGGAGCTTTTTATCCTTATTCTTTTCTTCCCATAAGTCTTCCAAGCTCTTCTTACTGGTACCCATGATCACCTTGCCAGCTCCAGTGTTGATTTTTAAAGATTTATTTGTAAAAGCCAAATGCAGGCCCTGTCCTGGAGCCACAGTTGTTGCCATAGATTACTTTAGCTATTATTCAAGCTATGGGTATCTGTAGTTTCAGCATAAATTCTTTTAATGCAGATGGGTTTGCAAGCACCCAGCTGTCTCTAGGCAAGCTTATCAGAAGTGTGCTTGACACTGAGCCTGTTATCTTCATTAATGGGGAGGTCAACCTTCCAGTTAAGGATGTCGATGCTGACTTTGACTCTGCTGTTGCATGCCCTCCTGCAGTGGCCGGTTATGGTATATGCGGCTGCTTAAATGCAAGCACAGGTTTAACCAGTAGACCAGCCTCTTGCTATGTTGCTTGTCATACAGGAGGGACCCAAGGACCTGTGCAAGTATTCCATGGTGAATTCGGCCTCTAGACATGCTTCTTTGTTTTTGAACTTCCAAAGATTGCTTAAAAAGTGTGCAGGAAGCATATGGGGTACTCTCCTGAGAGTATTCATGTCTTATGTCAAAGATTATGAGGATGCCAGTTAGCCAGGTCTTCAGTGAACTGTTTTGACATCAATAAGTTGTTTAGCCTACATAATAGACTTCCACTAAGATCTGGTTGATGTGGTGTACTCACTGAATCATTTGGCAGATGGAACATTCAGACAGAAACTGAATTTCCATTTAACTATTTTTTCCATATCAAGCCTCATTATGATTGTGACTTACAGCTCCGCTGAAGGTTTAGCGGCAAGTTCCAGTATTGTTGTGCACCAGAAACGTGGCTCCAGCTCACAGATTTTACTGAGGGCATCAGGCTGTCATTTGATTTCACCTCTTCATGACCTCAAACCTTTTGACCCTGAAAGCGGAGTCATCTGGTGAACATGGAGAGAGAGTAAAACCCCTTTCAGCTGTTTCAACTTTTATTGCCTTCTTTTATATAGGATGCAGAGAATGTCTGTGCCATATTTAATTTTACGTGGACAACAGCAAAAATTCTGCAGTCATGACAAAGCCAAAACTTCTTGGTGACAGTCTCCCAACAAAGGCCTAAGTGTCCAACATTAGCAGTGTGGTTTTAATGTACCTTTATATGGTCAGCAGAATTTGAGTCTTTTCACAATTGTTTTCCTTAGGAGATAGTCAGGTGGTCTCTCTCTCTTCATTTTCTTGAGTGGATAACTGTTGCTCATGACAGTTGAATAAGAACAGTATTATTCAGAGGGTTTACTATCTTCTTTTGCAAACCACTCATCACATGCTGAGTCCTTAACTTTGCTTTAGCTCCCACTCCTTCAGAAAGTTACAATGAGAAGAAAATTGAGTCAGCTTAAAGAGCCATCCAATCAATCCCACCATATCATAATGAGTGAGTCAGACTGCTTAAAGAGCCATACAATCAATCCCACCATATCATAATGAGTTAGTATCATTCCTGTTTCTTTTTTGGTACCAAAGAAAACAAAGGGCCCCAGGCCCATTTTAGATTTGTGTTCCAAACGGCTTCATTCTCCGGGAAATTTTGTCCATGATCTTGGTGCAGTCAGTCTTTCCAATGCTTCTCCAAATGAAGCTGTATGTGTTTTTGCTCCTCCAAGACACCTACCTCCACATCAAGATAGATAGGAAATCCAAGAAACATTTTCACCTCATTATATATGAGCAGGTCACTACCATTTCAGACTGTGTCTGTCTGTTTTAACCACAGTTCCCAAATGTTCAAATCAATGTCTATATTTGTAGTAAACCATAGGCTACCAGGGGCAAATGTTTTTCCGTACTTGGACAACTGCCTTCTAATTACTACTTTCATTAAACATTCTGACCTTTGCTCAAAGTCTTTAATCAGCTTGTTACAGTCATTGGGAGTAAAAGTGAACAATGCAAAGTCTCATTGGAACCATTATGGCTGCTCCCATTTATAGTATGTACTCTGAAAATAAGTGTGCAGAGATCCTTGGCCTGTAGAAAGGAATCCATATCTTCACCCTTTAGTTTCACTGTGCATACGGTTATAATCTGCTCATTTCAGAGACTTAATGAAAGTAGCAATCCCAAAGGTGCCCTTCATCAGGAATCACTTGAGTGTATTGTAGTGAACACTGCAAGTGCAGTGGTCTTGGATATCAAACTTTGTATCACAGCAAGTCAAGTTGGTGGTTGCATCTGTCCAGTTTGGTACTAGGCAGTCCATTTCAAATTTTCATTTCATTTCACTTGTGGAAACCATCACAGATGTTTCTGCCTTGGGGCAGGAGGATATTATTAGGGACAGACTATAAGGTATGTGGGTTTGTGATTGGGGAGAGATGGGTGAAGGCTGCCAGCCTAGTCAAATATAATTTATATAATTCTGGCATTTGTAAATAAATGTAAAATACAGACATGTTTTCTTGAGTGTAAAAGATTACTGTGAAATGTGGAACTGCAAAATATGTGACAACATTGCACTCTACTGACCCAGTGAAGCATGTTGTGATCCTTTCATATTAGAAGTCTGCTCCAGTGCGGCCGGATGAAGGTTTTATGCCCATTGTTTTAAGGCTAAAATTTGACCAGAATTTAGATGTGCTTTATTGCTGTAGTTTCTGTTAGAATATATATGTGAAATGTCTTCTATTGTTGAAAGTTTCTGTGCAGGTGTTAGATTGCTAAGTAATGCAATTTGTGGCCCGAGAAGCCAGACCCCAGGTTCTGCAGTCTGAAGACTGGAAAAACCTGTGTCAAAAAATTATGAAATTTTGGGAGGGCCTTAGAGACATGTTTGTTAGTAATGTTTAAATACTATTTCTCACAAGAGACCTAAAGGCATTTTGATCTTGATATCCAACTTATCAGCACTCTGCCTTGTGCTCACATGTAAGTTTTAGCACTGTGATTTCTTGTAGGAATAGTTAAAGCTAGTAAAGATTAATTGGGTATTTTTTTCTTTGAAATCAGACTTGTCCTATTGTATTATTTTAAGTTTGTGTGATCTCTGAACTCTTGGATATTTCTGTGGTGTAGTAGTTTTGTCTTATGTTTTAATTATTTATTATTAAATATTTTTAAAACCTTCTACCTGTGGCTGATTTGTGTAGAGATAAGCTCTAGAGTACATTGCATATTTATAGTGGTTATTGCAATATGCCACTCTAAAGTTTGCCTGTGATTAAGGAGCCATTTCAGAGGGTAGCTATGGATATTGCAGGTCCTCTTGAGTACCCCAAGTTTCACAGTTAAAAAGTATATCCTAGTGATTGTAGATTATGCTACACGATACCCTGAGGCAGTGGCTTTGTCCTCCATCGTGGCAGAGAAGGTGGCAAATGCTTTGCTAGAGATTTTCAGCAGGGTAGGTTTCCTAAAGGAAATACTGTCTGCCAGAGGTGCCAGTTTTATGTCAGACCTGCTGGCTAGTCTGTGGAAGTCCTGTGGGGTGATGCACATGAAGACCACCCCCTACAGACTAATTTGATCTTGTTGAGAGGTTAAACTCTACAATCAAGTCCATGCTACAGGCATTTGCAGATCAGTTTAAGAGGGAGTGGGAGAAATATTTGCCCTATCTGTTTGCTTACAGAGAGGAATCCACAGGTTTTTCACCCTTTGAGTTGCTGTATGGGCATAGGGTGAGGGGACCTCTAGATTCACTTCGAAATGAGTGGGAAAGTGAGTGTGAGTCTCACAAGGAGTCTGTTGTGGCATATGTCCTGAACCTCAGGACAAGGCTCAGGGAACTCATGGGCCTGGCCAAGGAGAACCTGGCAGAAGCCCAACAACAGAAAAAGATATGGTATGACAGGAATGCTCGGGCTAGAGAGTATGCTGTAGGGCAGCAGGTAATGGTTCTCATTCCTGTCAGCGACAAGTTGCAGGCAGCTTGGGAGGGACCCTACAAGGTGGTAAGAAAGATAAATGGTGTTAACTACATGGTGGAAGTGCTAGGCAGACTGCAGGGGTACAAATTGTACCATGTTAACATGATGAAACCTTATAGGGAGGCACTTGTGCTGAGCATTTGCAGTGGATTGCAGGAGGAGTCTGAAGGGGAGATCTGGGGACTGATCTCCTCAGTGAGGCTTGGGCTGACACCTCGGTGGAAGGGGTAGCAATGTCCCAGCAGCTGTCTCCTACCCAGGTTCAAGAAACCCGAGCAGTGTTGCTTGGGGGCATGTTCACCGGGAAACCAGGGAGCACCCACATGAATGAGCGATCTCTCTGGGGAGAGAGTTGCTGTATTGTAGATGAAGAAAGTCTGTTTGCAGCTGAAATGGCAACAGTCTTTGAAGATGGTAGCTTACTAATGAAGTGCTTGAAGTCTTTGGATTTTATTTTTGACTCCCAGATTATGGAGTGTGTGCCATTGCAGTCTAATTTCATAGAAGTTGTCACTGAAGAAACTTAAAATAAGCCTAATATTTCATACTTCTAGTCAAGCTAAGCATTATGATCATAAATGGTCTATTTTAGTGTAAAATTGTGAGATTATGTGCTTACAGTGGATAATATTATTGCAGAAGCGTGCAGGACTTCGGATTCAAGACATGTTCTTAGAAAAGCAGCAGCGAGGATTTCAAACATTTTTCCGAAAGGTATAAAATATCAGAACTGGCAGGTTAGAGCAAAGATGATTCATTTTGCACTGCGGACAGATGTTTATTTTACTTTTTAATAAAGCTGTTTTGTTGCTCATAAAAAGTGGAATAGTGAAAATATTAGTCATATATTTATCCCGGTCTTATAATCTTTTAAAGGAAAAATGGAATGAAGTTCTTGTGATTCAGTCAAGTCCAGTTTAATGGTTTCTCTGATGACTTAGTTTTGATATGTGAACATAATGATAGTAATCTAGTAAATGTAGATTTATGCTGCTATAGTCTGAACACTGGAAAAACTTGTGAACTGATTGTCGTAGGCACCTATCATCTGGCCAAAAAAAAAAAAATCTGTTGCCAGCTTGAGCCCCTTTCCTCTTCCCCTAGTGTGCTGCTCCTCACAGACTCTCCAATCTCCGTGCTATTACAGATCACCAGCATCTATCACCTTTAAGCTTGTGAAAGTTTTCATTACTATCTAAAGGGAAGATAAAGTGCCTTTACTTAAACTAATTTTCCCAGTCACTTTTTCATTTCTCAACACTTTAATTTCCACCTTCATAACCTTTTCTGTCCCCGCTCAAAAGGGGAAAAAAAAGCCAGTTTTCATTCAGTTATTTCTTACTTTTTAGGATTTATTTATTTAGGTAATGGTAGTGTTTCTGGTGCTGAACTTTTTTTTTTCCTTCCTCTCTCCTGTTTGTCGACTTTCTTAACTAGGCCACTATTTTTGTACTAGGTTATCATCTTAGACTTCATATAGCAGTCTCCATTTGGTAAAGTTGTTGATATCTAATGTCTGGATTTTATTGCACCTTGAGATTACTATGTGTCATTATGGAAAGCAAGACCTCTAGTTTTCAAGAAGTGTTCAGAGTGTAATCACAAGATCCAACATATGTTGTGTGCCTTGTGATTGGACATCTTCACGCTGATTGCTCTATCTGCAGAAGTATTAGCTCCAGAAATTTACTGGTTAGTTATTGAAGGGTTTCTCAAAACAGATGCACCCAAAGAAAAGTACAATCAAGACAAAGTATCTGCGATGGTTCAGGCCCAGAAAGTAGAACAGCCCACACTAGGGAAACTTTTTCCAGCCAAAGCACCAAGAATTTCTATTTCACCTCCATTCCATCCAGTATCTTCAGTGGTTTTTACCCTGCCCTGCCCCACTGTGCCAGTGGATCCTGCCCTAAGGAGGAGAGCAGGAAGCTTCTCCTTAGAAAAGGAACTTTCACATTTTTTATTACCAGACCAGCAGCAGCTTTGTTTTGCTCCTCTTTCTGTCCATTTTGAGCTATATTCGTGCCGGTTGGAACACAACGATAGCGGCATTTATGAAGGCCCAGCTTCAATGTGATGCTCTGTGTTGAGAGGACCAGACCAGGTCCACAGGCAAGAACAGGCATTTACCCCACCAATTCTGCCCAAACACTATATATATATATATGCTAACCCCTTCATCTCCACCTCAAGTATTGCACCTTCAAAACAGATGACCTCATGCACAGTTCAGGTCCTCCAGGATTGAGTGACACTGTTTTTAATTTCTCCAAATCTTTTGGATTTGTAATACCATGATGGGAATGGGACCCCAATCCTAAGTCAAAGAAAAAAAAAAAAATTCGGTGATCTGGCCATTTGCGTAACTTGTAGTTCACTCTGTGTCACTGAAACAGCATTTAGCTGTTTCAGCATCGTAATATAGACCCATCTTTTCCTGGACCATTATATCCAGTTTTCTAGCATCTATCTTTTGAACTGTTGATGGCGGCTGATCCCATGTGCTGTAGACTTCATCATTTTCTGTGATGCTTTGTGGTTCATGGTTCCAGTTTTTTTCAGCCACTTCAATATCATAATGTTTGCACAATTCCCAGTCAGCAGACTCGCCATGCTATTATGCCTTTTCGTATACAGTCCTTCTGCCATTAGTATGTCTCACCCAACAAGGTTTGAAACTGTTTTGCAAAACCTACATTTGTCTGTTTCTCTCACACGTTCAATGGACTTTGTAAACCAACATGTACGTAAGTTCACCGTCTTGTGGTGCCAATTTTAACCTTTCATCTGTTGGTTTGAATTTGCCCCTCCTTAACCATACCTGCATTCATTTATCCCACTAATAAAAAGTCTCAGATGACGGATAGGCTTGCCTTAAGTACCTTTTCAGTTAGAACACATGACAAAGTTTTAGAAGGCTCTGGCTTGGAGATCCTTAAAACTACCAAATGAGGATTTTCACAAGCAGCTGGAAACCCAAGTGGCTACAGTTAATCACTTTTTGTTGATGAGATTACTTTGTAATGGATCATCTAGGTCGCTGGGTACAAGAATAGCAATGTGGCATCAAGCCTGACTTTAATGGGATTTGCAGATCACTTTAAGGTGGCATTCATCAGTGCCCCCTTTTGATGGATCTTTTGCAACAATGTGAGCATAAGGGTAAAATGAGAACAGCTGTTGGGGTCAGGTTTTTTGGATCCACAGAGGTCATTTCATAGAAAGCAAAAAAAGACCAAGAGCCCTTGGTTTTGAAAGTCCAAGCAACCCTTTGATAGAATTTCCCTAACACATCCGTAACTTGTATTGTTCACAATTTATTAACCCATCAAAACTTCAGTATTGTAACACAACTCCTAGTTGAAAAAGCCCTGCATTTGAGGCAGGGTGAAACCGTTTTTTTTTTCCCCTCGGATTTTATTTGTTAATGGTGTTTTCCTTTTTATTACTATTTGATTCTGATAGTTAGCATGCAATATTTTATATGCGCTACTAATTATTCCTTTCTTAATGGCAACTTCTGTTCTACCGTCTACTAGTGCTGTTCTTTTGTTTAGGACTCCATCTGTTTTTCTCTTTGCCTATACTCTATTAGGGAAGGAAGTCTTTAACCTGTAGTCCAGATTAAGTTCTTGGCATCTTTCCATTTAATTACCTTTCCCTCTCTAGTTATTTGCTCCCGAATACCTTGGTTCCATTGCCAGTTTTCTCCAATATATTCCAGCCCCCTCTCTTGCCTATTGTGTGTATCCCTAATTGCAGTCATCCCTATTGGCAGAATCTCCGTGCTCTATTCCCATGTTAGCTTATTATGAATATAATATTCTGTATGATTGTTGTTGCTCTCCTTAAAGGTCTGCATTCAAAATCCTAGTCTCTCATTTTGTTGTGCTTCTCATCTGTTTCTCCATCTCTTTTCACTTTGAATTATATTTTTTTTGCTTGTGATATGTATAGGAGCCTTAACTGTGTTAATCTGAAATACCCCTTCAACTAAAGTAATTCCAAGCCACCCTGTTCTATCGGAAGAACTCTTTAAACATATCTTCTTGTGCAGTCTCATGTTCAGCCAGCCTTTTCTTCATTTTTACCTCTGAGTTTGTTTTATCACCTTATCTGAGTATCTGTTTAAAGCTTCTTCCATTTTTTCCAGCCTTTTATTGTTTGTGTTGATATACTCCATAAGTATTTCATTTTAGTCAGGTCTGTGGGCAGTTGCTTTATAGTTTCCCCAAGGTTATTAGAAGTCATGTCTGGAGCCTGCACTGCTTTTTGCTGAACAGCTATGGTACTTTTCCCAGTCAGTGTTTTTTTCATCCCCTTTTGTAGCTGAAGTCCTCTGTATTTCTTTTTTTCCTGGCATCCAGGAAGTGCACTTACAAGTTAGTTACTGAAAGTGTCTGTTTTCACACTGGGAAATATAGAATTAAGGTGTTACTCAATGTCATTTCTCAGCCTGGCACTTACTCAAAACTTATAGCAAGCACTTACAAACCCTAGCACTAGACCCTCCTGTACTGTACAGAAGGACAAGGCTCTCTATTCAACCTTACCAGTAAAACAGTTCACTGTACCTATCCAGACATGTCCAAAGGGCAGTTTCAGGTGTACTCTCCAGTCCAACTGTTGAATCTGGGCATTTTGAGGCAATGTTACAACTGCCTCATGTACACAGATAACCCCCTCCTCCTACCACCAATACATGCGAGAGATGCAATTGTACAGCCAAAGTGGAGGCTAAGCTCTCTCAACCCAAGACTGGATCAGACCGTCAAGAGGAGAAGGGAAATACTTGCATCACACCACCAGTCTCAAATAAACCCATTAAAGCAGCACTTGAAAAAAACACACAAATACATGAAAACATACTTAGAGGCTCTAAATAAAAATCTGCAAAAACAGAGACCTGCAAAGCAAACCTCCACCCCCCCCCCACCACAACCCATGAAACACATACTTCACAAAACTAGTGTGCCATGCAATCACACCCCTTAAGGTAAAATAACATACTAGTAATTAGGTGACTATATAGTCAGGCACACTGACGTCCCACTCACTAGGCTGAATAAGGAGGTTACTTTTAGCTGCCTGTCAGGCACCAGGATCTGCCACATAACACAAGCACTCAGGTCACTCCAGAACAAGTACAAATATGACTCTATCATTGTTCATGTTGGTGTGAATGACCCGAGACGTACTTCCATGGAGGACATGGAAGAGCTGTCTGATCATGTAGCCCAGGCAGGCATGACCCTCACCCTGAGTAGCATCCTGCCGTCACCAAGAATGATACCTTAGTATAAAGAAAAAGTGATCATTTTCAACAATTGTCTAATCTGGTGTCACTCAAAGGGGATCCAGTGTCTGTCAGCCTGGGGCGACATGCTCAACAAGCTGCATTGCTTCTCAAGAGACTGCTTGTACCAGTCACCCCTAGGCTTTCGAATACTGACCAAAGCTCTTGCTGCCCCCATAGTGCCTTTTTTAGGCAAGGCTCAAAAGTCAAACCCACCTCCGTAAACAGCACAATTAACAAAAAAACTGAGGGTTATGCTACTCAACGCCAGGAGTTTAAATCTCAAAGCACTCCTCAGTATGGAGAACGTCGACATCTGTGCAGTAACTGAAACCTGGTTCAAGGCTCCAGAGAGCACCCCAGCACTATCGGGCTACAACTCGTACCACATGTTTCGGCCACAGAACACCGACTGAAACACACAAGGAGGGGGTGTACCCATATTCAAGGATACCTACACCTCCAGGTGCAACTAACATCGGGCAAATCTGCAGTGCAAAGTGTGGCCTGCTACAGATCACCCTCCATGACCCAGGACCACCACTCCACCTTTCTGGAGACAAAAAGAATTATCTTGTTCAGGTTATACTGCAGTGTCTTGGCTACATAGCTCCTTCTCCAATCCATTATTGGGTTTTGGAGCCAATGTCGGATCCAAGTAGTCTGAGTCGGGGAATCTGCGCCGACAGTAGTTGCTACTTCGATGTCTGCCATGCCCTCGAGTTTGTCAGATCCCTTTTCGGATCCGAGCTCTCTGAGCCACTAGTCGGATCCAAGGGGGTAGGTGGGTCTTCGGCTGCTTTGCGGTCGGAGCACACTTTTCTTTCGGGTCCGATCGCTTCAGCTCCGCCAATCCCCACGTCAGATCCGAGGGTGTTGCTCATGGAACCCAAAGAGAGCGGTTCACCTTCGACGTGGTGGAGAGGGTTCTCTCGAGAGGTTCGAGACCTCATGCTACGGATCCAGCCACCATTCCCTCGCAGATGGGCTTGTCTTCCATCATCCGGCCCCAGGGACAGCCTGCGTCGACGCCAGAGTCAGTCCCACTGGAGGAACATGACCCTGTTGGTGAGCCCTCCTCGGACAGTTCCGAGGAGGTTCCTCACAAACGTAAGTGTAAAAGGAGGCACTTAGACTCCCCCCCCCCCCCGAGTCCCTCACGGAAAAGACTGATTTTTACAGGAAGGGGAAGGTTCCCCCAGGTCACCCCCCTGAGGATGTCTCCTTTGGAGACATTATGGAAATGCTACGCCTAAAAGGGGGGTGGTCAGCCCAAAAGCCTTCCTCTGATGAGTCAGTGTTTTTGGAGGTGTTTGACATAGGCCCGTCTACCTCTTGGGTGTCCTCTCCGCTGACCCCCTGGTAGACCTCATTACTACCAGGGCATGGAAGGAGCCGGACACTGTAGAGCCAATCCCCAGGAGACCAGATAAGACCCTTAGTCTCCCTGTGGATAGGACAGCGTGGAGTAAAGGTTCCCCGGTAGATGCCATGGTGGTGGCGGCTGCTGCCTCCAAGAAGGAACTGGCTTAGGATAGTTCATTGGTCCATCCCCCTAATAAGGAGTCTCGGACGATGGATCGTATTGGAAAGCGGATGTTTGCTTCAGCTACCTTTTCCATAAGGGTGCTGAATTACTTGTCCCATGTGATTAGGCTTCAGCGGGATCTGGTGAAGGAATATGCTGAGTCTCCCCCTGAGTCCATGTTGGCCGAGGACAAACGGAACTTCTCGACTCGCATGGTCACTCATCTGTATCGAACATGTCTATGTGGCTACTCTCTCATGCCACAGAGGGGGCCACTAGAGCCAGCGGATCAGGCATCTCCTTACGGTGTCACGCTTTGCTCCGACTTTGTGGAACCCTTCAAGGCGTCCTTCGCAAAAGCTCCCTTCGGTTCTATCCTGTTTGGCAAGACTATCTGCGATACATTGGTCCAGAGCGAGAAAGACGGGAAGACGCTGTCTGCAGTCTGAATCCGCTTCTCAGCTCCTCAAAGGTCCTTTTCCAGGAACCAGAGGACAAAAGATTTGATTCCGGAAGTCTCAGCAGTCCCGTTATGCTCCGGACCCGTCATCCTTCAGAGGCAGAGGGGGACAAGGTGGACGCCGGCCCAGAGGCAGAGGGGGGGGGCCAAAGAATTTTGGGTCGCGAGAATCTTTCTCCCAGAGGGGTTGCCCGACTGCTCCTCTCTGGATGCAGTTGGGGGGCGTTTTTCGAAGCACCTGGCACTATGGGAGCCCATCACGACAGATCGCTGGGTGCTTCGAATAATATCCATAGGCTACTCTATTCCCTTCATAAACCTTCCTCCTCAATCGAGGCACCTCCCCAATGTTCCACCCAGTCAGAGGGAGGCTGCAGCTTTAGAAATAAAGAAGCTGCTAGAAAAAAGAGCCATCCAGCATGTCCACCCAGACCAGTCCGGGTTAGGCAATTACTCCAGCTTCTTTTTGGTGCCAAAAAAGACGGGGGACTTAAGACCAATTCTCAACCTTTCTACAATGAACCTCTTCATTGCCAAGGAGAAATTCCGGATGATCACTCTTCAATCCATTCTCCTCCTACTGCAGGAGAATGACTGGATGTGCTCCATAGACCTCAAGGATGCGTACTACCACATTCCCAGGAGGTTTCTCCGCTTTTGGTTGGGGGCCAGTCATTACCAGTTCAGGGTCCTACCATTTGGCCTCACCACAGCACCCAGGGTGTTCACCAAGGTCATGGCAGTTGTAGCGGCCCACCTGCGGCTTCACGGAATACAGATTTTTCCTTACCTGGACGACTGGCTCCTTGCCGCCTCCACCAGGCATCTACCCTGCTCAGCCAGGGATTGCTTCCTGCTCTTAGCCTCCCAGTTGGGGATCACTATAAATTACAAGAAATCATCCCTTCAACCAATGCAAGTCCTGGACTTCATAGGGGCCAGAATAGATACACTTCAGACCAAGGCCTTCTTGACGTCATACAGGCTTCACAGCTTAACCCTTCACGTCCTAGCACTCCTTCAATCTCCAGCCCCATCAGCAGAGTTAGTCCTGAGAGCCATAGGGTCCATGGCAGCAGCAATCAACCTTTCGCCCTTAGCTCGCTTGCATATGAGGGTCCTCCAGTGGTCCATCTTTCAACACCCATTGAACTCTCTGATCCCCCTCAGCAGAGCTTGCAGAGATTCCCTCATATGGTGGCTCCAATCTCGGGAACTTCGGGAAGGACGACCGTTCATAATGCCACAACCCCAAGCCACGGTAGCCACGGACGCTTCTCGCATTGTATGGGCAGACCTGTCCAAGGTACATGGACTCAGACAGAGTTCTGCATATCAATGTTCTGGAGATGAGAGCGGTGCTTCTAGTGTTGCAAGCTCTTCATGCCTTTCTCCCTCCAAGGACTATTGCAATTCAGACAGACATGTCACTGGTATGGTACATCAACAAATGGGGGGACCGGGTCTTACCCTCTTTGCCGAGAAGCTATGAGAGTTTGGGATTGGGCGATATCCACCAACCGTTTTCTGTTAGCAACGCATATTCCGGGTCGGTCCAACATCCTAGCAGACAAGCTGAGTCGAACTATCCTCTCTCCTTACGAGTGGTCTCTGAACCCCTTAGTAGTGAAACAGATCTTCTGCAAGTGGGGTCAGCCTTGCTGCGATCTCTTCACATCTCCTTCATACGCTAAGTGCAGCGAGTTTTTCGCTCTAATCCCCCCCCCCGGGACGCTCTAGTTCATGCTTGGCTTGGTTCTTTATGCTTATCCTCCTCTTCCATTAATGACAAAGTTTTTACAGAAAGCTCATCGGTTGGGGAACAAGATTATCCTCAGCCCCATTCTGGCCTCATCAAACCTGGTTCCCGTACCTACAGTCTCATCTCATAGCTCCTCTTTGGATCTTAGATCCCATCCCGGATCTGATTTCTCATCCTTCGGGATTAGAAACTCCGAATCTGGACGACTTCAAGCTCTCAGCTTGGTTGATCCAGTTCCATTAGTTGCAAAGACTCCCGGTATCTCGTCTGCAGTTAGATCCATCCTGGTAGTGGCCCATAAGCCTTCTACCATGAAAGTTTACAACAGCAAATGGAAACGGTTTTCCAGTTGGGCCTCACATAAGAATTTGGCTCCTTTCACTGCTCCCATTCTAGCAGTGCTTGATTTCCTATCTCATATTTTTCAGCAAGGGGCCAGTTCTACTGTAAAGGTTCAAATGGCTGCCATTTTCACATTGGAGACTATCTTAGTCCTTTAGCTTCCACTAAGATTTGTAAGATCTTCTTAAAAGGAACCTTTCTTTTGAGACCTCCTATTAGGAACGCTGTTCCCCCATGGGACCTAACTTTGGTCCTTCAGGCTCTAAGTGGACCACCCTTTGAACCTGCAGCTTCTGTTGATTTAAAATTCTTATGTTGGAAAACTGCTTTCTTAATAGCTATTACTTCAGCTAGAAGGGTGTCAGAACTCCAGGCCCTTTGTACTAAACCCCCACATCTTGTTTTCTATAAGGACAGTCTCTCTCTCAGGACTAACCCTTCCTTCTTACCTAAAGTGTCTTCCGAGGCGAACATTAATCTACCAGTTTTCTTCCCTAACTATCAGAATAAAGGGGAATACAAACTTCATTTATTAGATGTTCATAGACAATTGCGCTTTTACCTACACAGAACAGCTGCCTTTCACAAGTCAGAGCAGCTCTTTGTTTCCTTTGGGTAAGCCAGTGTCGAAGGTGACTCTAGCTAGATGGATTTCTCACTGCATTTTGCTCACATACAAGTTATCTTGTCTGCCTGAGCCCTTAGGGGTTCATGCCCATTCTACGGCTACTTCTGCTGCGTTCTGGCCAAGAGTACCCTTGGATGATATTTGTGCTGCGGCTACTTGGGCTTCCTCTCATCCCTTTATCTCTCATTATAAATTGGATTTAATATCCAGAGGAAGTGCAGCTTTTGGCTCTGCAGTGCTCCGGAATATCCTTCCTTGAGGACCTCCCAAGTTTTTTGGTAGCTGGGGACTCTGTCCCACAGGTTGCTGATCAAATGAAGTTAACTACTTCAGATAAAGAAGTTATGTACTCGCCATAACGTTCCATCTGAGTAGGTAACTTAATTTGTCAGCAACCGACCCCCCCCTTCCCCCTAACCTGGTTCGTTGGTTATCTGAATCCTAGAATGATATCAGCTTTTGGTATTCATTAGGTTAGGATGGTTCAGGTTGTTGTTTTGTCTAGGTGACATGTATAATTGGGAAAATGTGATCTGAGGACTGGAAGGAGGTAGCAGGGTATTATGGGTAAGGGGGAGGAGCTTGGAAAGCTGCCGGATCCGATACCCACAGGTTGCTGACAAATGAAGTTACCTACTCAGATGGAAAGTTATGGTGAGTACATAACTTCTTTTCATCTCTGAGAGAAAGTCCTGTGAAGCAACATACCTAGTCTGTTAAAGAAATTTGTAGCATTGGCTTTAGAACGGTTTACTCATCAAGCACAGTGACTCTAGGGTCGTATTTCTTTTTCTTGCTACTGTAACCTAGGGCATAATACTGCAATAAAATCATGTCCAATTGCGCAAATATTAGTAACCTATCAATTGGCAAAGCACCTTCAAAATGATGCAGGATAGCTTGGTGATACTGGGTCCATAAAAATGACCAAGTGTCAACTGGACCCCTTGGGTGTCAGCCTAAACTGCCGTCTGTCTACATACAGAGTATGATTTAAATATCATTATAGTTCAAAGATTTACAAATACTGATAGCCACCCTTTTCAAAGAACTGAATCTTTCACCCTGCTTCTGTGCCATCTTAAACTTGACTTTAGTTTCCAGTACAAAACGTACCTTCATTCTCATTCTGTTGAAAGGGCTAGAATTGTTTTGGCTTTCAACAGTGTTGCAATCCACTTTAACATTCCATATAGTGAAAAAAATCTCTTATCATTGGAACTTTTCCTGTGCTGTGCTTTACTGGAACTGGTCATCAATCTACTACATACTTTAGACTGCAAGTATAACACTTTATCCTAGCCTATAAATAATGTCATTGGTTCAGACAAGTCTGACGGCACATTATCTGATAAGCCCTTCCAAGGCGATCAAACACAAACAGTTCCTCAGTTCAATAATGCCTTCTTTTAATGGAGCATAAAGTGTCTTTGAGACTCTTTGAATACACCACCTGCAGATGTCACTTTCCCAGGAATTACATGAATGCATGTTCTAATGCAACTGGTCTTACTGTCAATCTGCTACATCCCCACCTCGCAATAGAACCTTATGTATACGTTATCCCACTGAAAGATGCACCTGATGTCCTTCCTCACTGTTGTAGTATTCTTAAAGATACAGATCTCCTGCCAAGGGTAGCCTGATGTTTGGCCAGTGTACCATAGCCTATGATCTTGCATGCACCATACATCACACATATGCCTCCTGCACAGAACATTGGTATACAGGTGCAGTTAACCCAAACTTATTTGACATCTGTCCAAATGCCATTATTGCTCATTAGTTTGGACTCCATGTTGCTGTGCTGAATTACCTATCTGTCAGATAAATGCCCTGTTGGTTTGGTTTTTTTCTTTTGTCTTTGGCTTTTATTTTGCTTACCTGGGGGTTCATGCCATCCAAGAAGGGAAAATTTAAGTGTGGGAGGCAGAGTCCCTATAAGAATCATCACAAATAGTGTCTTTCTTGTTTGGGTGCTTCCCACAACCATACCTCCTGTAATATCTGCAAGGCATTTGTGCCAAAGACGCTCAGAAACTTTGTCTACCCCGGCAATCTACCTTGAAAAACAACTGCTTAAGATTCCTTAGCTGTCCAGCCTCCACCTGATGTCCCTCTAGAAGCAGGTAAAAGCTCTGTGGGCCATTCGGCGTATACATCAAATTCCTCTGCTGCGTCCTCATCCGAGGCCAGCATTGATCCATCTTTTCACACATCCTCTGAGACTTTATAGGCATCTGCTCCAGATTGATTGTCCTAGATGAATTCCACAGATATTGGTCAGTGAATTCCACAGATATTGGTCGGGGGGGGGCCAGTTCACTTATTGAATCTCGCCAAGCATTAGAACCACTGGATTTGTTATGGCTGATGTCCCTTCCAAGAAGGCAAAAGATAAAGCATGTTTCAGTCCATCCTAAGGATTTACAAATGGAATGGCAAGAGTTTAGGGCTTGTCTTCTGCCTTGATGGCCCTAAAACCTTCTCAAGAGGTTTTGGTGCCTTTTTCTCCTTTAACCTCTGCCTCTTCTAAACGGTTTAGGGAACCAGATTCCTTGGATGAGGATTCAGAGTCTAATCAAGGGTCTTTGCCCTATTCTTTGCAGATACATTCATCTTTGGCTTATGGTTCTGATGAAGAGGAATCTGTTAGCCCAGAGTCTCATTTTGATGGATCGTCCTTTGTGGACACAATTGCTAGGATGATGGAATACTTTAAGTGGGATTCTTCTCATGTCTGATAGTCAGAGGAGATATTACGAGTTGCTTCAGGTAGATACTCCTAAACCATCTGCAGCTCCTCCTGTGTCGGTTGCTTTGTTAGACACTTTCATTGTTGCCTCCCAGTCTCCTGATTCTCAGCACCCTGCTCCCAAGAAACCTGATAAGTTCTGTAATTGTTCCTGGTGATTGTCAGTTTTTATTTAAATGTTCTGTTGATCTTGCTTTGGTATCAATCTCTTCTGATAAACCTTCCAAGCTGTTGCCCTCTTCTAAACATTTGCCTTCTGAGCACAATAGTAATACAAAGGAGAGGAGTGATGAAGTTTACACTGATTCTACTTCAGTCTTTATGGCTATAAACTATCATATCGATATGGCCAGGTATGCCTAGGCTTGTCAGGATATTTCTGACCTCCCTGATCCTGAAGACAAATCTTATACCTTATCTATTTTAGGTTCTACTTGTCAAGTGGCTCACCACTCTCAAGTGTAGCTATGATGCCTCTTCCAGGGCTGTGACTACTGGGTCTGCCTGAGGACATTAATGCTATTACTGAATGCTCCTTTGGATAATAAATGTCTTTTTTGGGACTGCTGACCTGTAAGTCTCTGAGAGAAAGGCAAAGCCTTGCAGGACCTCAAACATATTTTTGTCTCTCATATCACTATGTTCCAGATAAATTATCCTTCTAGATCTGCTTTTGTTAGTGGGCAACCCTGCCAGGCTTCCAAGGGTGGTAGGCGGGCCCCCTCTGCTAAGACTTCTGTGGCACAAAAGCCTCCTTTATCTGATAAGCCTGTTTCTCTTTGACAATTTGCCAAGTCCCTTTGGCTTTCCCTTTTTTTTTTCCAAATTGGCTTCTCATCATTTGAGACTCTTGGGTTCTATCAATCATCTGACAGGGTTACTTCATGGTATAGAAGTCTCTGCCTCATTTTTCAGGGACTCCTCAACCTCCTCTAGAGCAAATTCTTCATTTGCTGGAGGTCCTAGGGTCCCTGTTGAACTAAGGAACCATTCAACATCTCCCCCTTTCCCAACTGGGAAAGGATTTTTTGCGCCAGGATGATTCTGGTTCCTCAAAAGGAGGGCACCTGGATCTCTCCCTGATCAACACATTTCTCAAAGTGCCTTCTTTTCAGATGCTTACTCTTCAAACCCTGTTCCCTCTTTTACTACTCCAGGCTTTTCTGGTGTCTTTGGATCTGAGGTATGATTTCCTTCATATCCGTATTCACCCTCTTTTCAAGAAGTTTTTACATTTTCAGTTCTCTGCTACCCCAAGGATATTTACAAAATCTTTAGGTCCTGTGATTGCCTTTTGCAGGCATCTTGGCATTCAAATATTTCTAGATAACCTATTCCTTCAGGTGCCTTCTTCCAGTTGGCCTGTTGCAGGATTTGGAGGTCACTATCTCTGTTCTTCAAAGTCTGGGGTTCACTATCAACTTTCAAAAGTCTGTTCTTACTGTCTCTCAGGATCATGTGCATCTGGGATGCATGCAGTATTCAGACAGTGCTAATGTTGACTTGTCTTCCATTTCCAAAAGTTTTGTCATTGAAAGCCTTTCAGTCTCTCCTTCCTTTGACTGCCATGCCAGCCAGTGGTTTCTTCAGGCCATGGAATTCATGACCTCTTCTATTCCAATGCTTACTCTTGCCAGACTGTATACGTGGAAGTTTCAATCGTACCTCAGTCAATTTGGCTGTAGCATTTCCACCTTCTGAATTTCATGTACCTTTCTTTCTTTGTCTAAAGAATGAATTTGAGTGGTGGATTCAACAGTTTGCTCTCAACCCAGGCCCGACCCTTTCAGCCTGCAGTCCCTCCTCAAGAACTGTTCAACAATGTCTCAAGCATGGGGTAGGGAGCTTCATTTGGTCACCTGAAAGTTTAGAGTCTCTACTACCCCCCCCCCCATTAGAAGTCAGAGCATATCAACATCAAATAGATGACAGCTCAAATTCTGACCCTTCAAGCTTTTCTCCAGGTCCCTTGAAAGTGGACCGAGACAACAATAAAGTGATGTGATATGTCAAGAAGCAGGGAGGCATAAAATTTTACCTCCTCTGCAAGATATGTCTTCAGGCTTGGGAGGTGACTCTTGGTTAACTCTTCAGGCAGTATACGTTCCTTCAGAGCACAGTCTAGTGGCAGAATCTCTGAGAAGGTCCAAAGCACAGGCTCACAAGTGGATGCTTCACAGAGATGTGTTTCTAGACACTGTCCATTGGTGTAATCCTTGGGTAGATCTTTTTGCCCCCCTTCAGAACAAGCAGCTCCCTCTCTTCTGTTCCAGAATACTATGCCATTTGGCTTGGAAGATGGACAACTTTTCTTTTCCTTGGAAGGGGATGTTTCTTTGTGCTTTCCCTCCTTCCAAGAGTCCTTCAGAGGATTTATCTGGACTCCCTAAAAATATTGCTAGTGACTTCCTGTCAGCCAAGACAGCACTGGTTCCCTCCTCTTAATACATCTGGACAGGGGCAATCACCACAAGTTACTTCACTGGTTGGACCTCCTCACACAGGACAAGGGGTATCTCATCTGTCTTTACTTGTCCACTCTTCAACTGACACTGTAGGTGACAAGGTTTTGATCCCTTTCACATACTTCTTTTCTGAGGATGCCGTCAGGGTTTTACAAGAGGCAAGGAAACCCTGAACCAGAAAATCATGTTCAAATGGAAAAGATTTTCTGTCTGGTGCCATGCTTGTAACAAGGACACTTTTCCAGTGTGTGTGTGTGTGTGTGTGTGTGGGGGGGGGGTCCCTTTTGTTCTCTCTTGTTTGTGAGTTGCACCAGTCTGGCCTGGCCTATTCTTCTGTGAAGACCCATTTGTCAGCCATTTCTTCTTGTCTGCCCTTGATTCCTCCTTTGGCTTCTCATTTTGAGGTCAATTTGTTAAAGGCATCCTGCATATTAAGCCTATAAGGAGACCTATTCCTCCTTGGAACCTTAATTTTGTTGTGGAAAAAACTGACCTGGGCTCCTTTTGAGCCTGCAGATTATGCTTCCTTACAACACTGTACCTTGAAGACTGTTTTGTTGCTGGTTCTTCTGCTCTGAGGGTTTCTGAGCTCCAGACCATTATGGCCAGTCCTGATTTTTTTTGTTTTCCCCAGGGACAGGGTGCCCCTTCATACTAATCCTTCTTTTATGCCCAAGGTAGTAAATGAGTTGTCCTTGAATCACTCAGTACAACTCCCCTTCCTTTTTCCCTTCTCCTCAGTTTGCTACCGAGAAGGGTCTGCATACCTTGGATTTGTACAGACAAAAGCAAAAAGTAAACTGACTTCAAAATGCTAAATACAGTTTATTACAATGCAAAGCTTTTGGGTAAGACCCTTCTTCAGTGCATATTCAAAAAGTGAACTAAACATTATATAGGAAAATAGCAGTTAAAACATCTAACACAGGCCCCAATACAAAACCACATGCAATTGAAAGACTTTCCAATGCATTTAAAGGCATATACAATTTTAAAATGATAAGAAATGAATAAATACATACAATCCTTATATAAGTCAGAAGAAACTCATTTATATTGCATCCGTTTCTTAACGAAAATAGGTTTAGTACTAACTGATGTATTAATACCAGGTAAAACATCTGCTTGCAAACAAATAATCCAGTTATATTCTCTTGTATCTAATGTCTTGTTCAAATCATCTCCTCTGACACTTCTGTGAACTACTTCTATTACCCTGAACTTAAAAATATGATCTGTGTTATGCTGTGCAATATGTCTAGCTGGGGCATTAGTTGGAACATTTCTACGTATATCTGAACAATGTTCTGTAATACGATCTTTAAGCTTCTGACTACAATTATGTATTACAAGTGGCCAAAGAATTGAAAATAAACAGACCCAGTTTTTCTTATAGAAATTGCCCAAATTTGAAGAGTAGGCTATGTTTTAAGGACTTGTATAGATATGATGGCCATCCTAAAGAAAGGAATCTATCCCTGTTACAATTGTGTATGTTGCAAGTATATTTGTAGTGATAATATATTTAAACAACCAAAAACAAAGCATTTATTTTCAATTGTTTGAGCACTTGTAATACCACCAGTATAGTGTACTTGGCTACCTGTGAGACATGCTCAGCCTTTTTATGTGGGTAAATGTAGCTGGAAGCTTAAAGATCATATTATGGAACATTGTTCAGATATACATAGAAATGTTCCAACTAATGCCCTAGCTGTGCATATTGCAGAGTATAACACAGAACCAGAAGCACACTTTTCCAAGTGCAAAACTTCAGAGAAGCAGAACCTGCAGGTTCAAAGGGAGGCACAGTTAGCTTCTGTAAGACATAGTTAACATCCCAAGAAGGAACAACTAGTTTCCTTGGAGGCTTAACATCTAGGATGCTTTTAAGAAAAAGCTCAATGTCCAAACTGGAAACTAAAGGAGGTGATAATGGCAGACAAGCAGAGAGAGCAGAAGAATGGACTTTCACCGAGGAATATGATAAGACACTTTTAAGTACTTCACACAGGTAAGAGAGTACTACTGGAATGTCCACAGAAAGTGGATCTAGACTTCTATTAAAGCACCAGATAGAAAATCTCCATCTGGCCTCCTGCAAAATCCTAACCACATCCTGTGAGTAAAGGTGCCTGAAAGGGATCAGAAGTTGATCACCCACAGGGTCAGCTGTAATGTTGAAAGATGTGGATGAAGCAGCACTCCCTTGTCCTGTGTGAGCAGATCCATCTGGTGCGGCAACTTGTGGTGATGCCCCTTGACTAGTTTCAGAAGAGGGAACCAGTGCTGTCTTGGCCAAAAGGGGATCACCAACAAGATTTTTGGATTGTTCTGCTGAATCTTCAGCACAACTTTCTGAATTAGAGGGAAGGGGGAATTCATAAAGAAACATCCCCTTCCATGAGAAAGAAAGGGTGTCCATCTTCCAAGCCAGAAGGTGTGGGACCCTGGCACAAAAGAGAGGAAGTTATCTTTTGAGGGGAGGCAAATAGGTCCAGGTGTTGAGTACCCCACTGGTGAACCAGGTCCGAGAACACATCCCTGTGAAGCATCCATTTGGAGGATTGTGTCATGGACCTGCTTAAAGCGTCTGCCACAGTTTTCCGAGCAGATGGTAGGGTAAACAGCATGCATACTGAACTTGTACTGAATTGCTAATTCCCATGCCTTGATAGCTAACCTGTATAGAATGTAAGATATGGTGCCCCCCTGCTTATGTACCAGAGGATAGTGGTGTTGTCTGTAAAGTTCTTCAGAGGACCTGGTGGGAAGAGAGGATGGAAAGTCTGCAAGGCTAGAAGCAGAGCCCTCATTTCTCTGATGTTAATGTGTTCCCTTTTCTGAGACGAGAGTCCATGGACCTTCCTAGAAGCAAAGGTCCTCCCCTCAGCATGTGTCTGAAGCATCCTTGAAAAGCTGTTGAGAAGGCTGGGGCAAAAGAAGAGGATGGCCTGAATTTAAAGAAAGCTCTGTTTTCAGGCAGGAACATAGAGGAATCATAACCTCTAGTGGGTGAGCATGCTGAGGCCAGGTTGTCTTTAGAGACCACTGAAATTTTCTCATGTGAAGCTTTACAAAGGGTAACATGGGACTTGTGGATGCCATGAATCCAAGAAGTCTTGGGAATTTCTTGGCTGAGATGGAAGAGTCAGAAGAGTCTCCATGAAGCAAGTGAAAGACTGAATCTTGTCAGATGGGGGATATACCATCAAGTCTGCCCTGAACCTGCACCCCAAGATGTGATCCTGAGATGGAGTCAAGCTGAAATTTGTTGTGAAGGAGATGAAATGCCTTCATAAGATTTTTGAGATAGGTGACCTGAATTGTTTGCCAGAAACAGGTCGTCCAGATAGGGATAAACCTGAACTCCCTGGACCCTGAAGAAGGCAATGCCAGGGACCAAGCACTTTGTGAATACTGTTGGGGCAGTGGAATGACCAAAAGGCAAGGCAGAGAATTGAAAGTGCAAAGAACCCACTGAGAAATTTAAAATTTTCCAGTATTGAGGATGGATGGGGATATGCAGATAAGCATCTTTGAGATCCAAGGAAGCCACGAAAGATTGAGGAAAGAGCATCTGTAGAGACAGCATCCTGAAAAAAGGCACTTGCAGGAAAGTGTTTAAGTGGGAGAGTTTTAGAATTGGACTCCAAGGGCCATACTTTTTTGGAACCAAAACATTCTTGAGTAAAAACACTTGCCTCTCTGATCCAGAGGTACAGCTTGAATAGTGGCTTGAGACATCAGCTAAGAAAGGAGCTGTGGAACAACTGCATCTGACTGGAGGGGGGCTGTGGAATTTTCATGAAAGGAGGGAGGTTCTTCTAAGTCATAAGGTAGCCTTTTAGGATTATGGATAAGACCCAGGCATCTTGAGTGATCCTTGCACAGGCTGGAAAAGAAAGACAGATGAAGAGAAAGAGGTGTATGACTTGGAAGGGAAAGCTCAATGTCACAAAGAACTGGGCCTAGCCTGAAAGGACTGCTGTGAAGAGGGAACTGAAGATGATGTTTTGGACTGAGGGGGGTCTCCTAGTAGACTTTGACCTGGAAGCAGAGGAGGAATGAGTAGGTCTCCTAACAAATAAGGTTTTGACAGGGAAGTTTCTATGAAATTTTGGAACTGGTGAAACAATAGGTGTTTTAGGTCTTGAAGCTCCTTCCCTTTTTCTTGCAGAGCTTAAAAAAGTCTGCAGCTGCCGAACCAAAAAGGCAGACTTGTCCAAAGCAGCATCTAGTAATTTTGCTTTAATATCAACAGGTAATGATTGAAGTCTCAGACATGAAAGCCTCCTAAGCAAAGAGGCAGAAGCAGCAGCTCTAGATGATGCTTCAACAGCATCATAGCTGCACTTAACAGAATGTCTAGCTACTTGAGAGGACACAGCCAAAAGTGACAATGTGTTTTAATTTCAAAGTCTGTTAAAGAATAAGAGCTTGTGAAGCTTAAGAAAGCAAAGCCAAGGAATACCTAGGCATGTGATTTTGACAATAGCTCTGATAGCTAGAGTAGAAGAGGTATATACCTTTTTACCCAGTCTCTCAATAATTTTGCTCTCTATCAGATGGTAGGAGATAAGCAGGAAGACTTATCAGAAGCTATGGAGACCACAGCTGGATCAGCAGAGGGACAGTTGTAGAGGAACTTGCAGTCATCTGGTACTTTATACAATCTGTCAGGCCTCTTGGGAGCAAAGGCCTGTGAATCGGGAGTTTTAGAGGAGGAAGCAAATGCATCCAGGAAAACTGGAAGAACTGCAGAGGGAGAGAGAACCTCCATCTGTAGGAGGTCATAAAACTGCTTCTGTTCTTCAGAAATCTGGGAATAATCCCATTTGAAGAACTCCCTCATTTTATTAATAGTCTCTCCAAAAGAAATTTCCTCCATTAGATTCCTCCTCAGGAGATGCATATTCCAGAAGTGAACTAACTTGGATGGAATATGCAAATGAATTCTCATCAGATAAAGAATCCTCAGAATCAAGAATCTGAGACCCAGCAGCTTGTACAGGAGAGGAAGTGAAAGAAGGCAGAAGTAGAGAAGAAAAAGGCTTTAAAGGCCATCAAGGCCTTAATCAGACCCTGGGAAAGGGCATCCAAATCAGACTGAGGGGAAGAAGGGATGTTTAGTCTTTTGTTTCTTCTTCACGTCTTTCTGTGTGAAGGGGGGAAG
This sequence comes from Protopterus annectens, assembly GCF_019279795.1. Taxonomy (NCBI): domain Eukaryota; kingdom Metazoa; phylum Chordata; order Ceratodontiformes; family Protopteridae; genus Protopterus; species Protopterus annectens. The sequence goes on from NC_056738.1 coordinate 188,762,789, forward strand.
GAAGAAGAACCCAAAGTAGGCCTAATGCTCAGTGTAGTCAAAGAAGTATCCCTACTCGCAACAGCACAGACATCACCAGAGTCCTCCAGCACAAGCCCAGGTTCCCCATTTCACCTGAAATGGATATCTGCATAGCCTCAGACTTGCTGGGATCCAAGGGGCTTCCACAAAGGTACCCACCAAAGGAGTGGACCCGACCGTCAAACATACTCTTTGAGGTTGGTAAAGACCTGGTGGTATGTCTGAGGTAGAAGGTGCAGAGAAAGAGGATTCAAGTTTTTGCTTGCTCACCTTCCTCTTCAAACTAAGCTCAAAGGACCCCACCATAACATCTTTAGCCAGATGTTTAAGCCAATGATTTTTGAGATGGAGTTTTAGAGCCAAAAGTCGGTTACACAAAGACCTAACAGGATCAAGAGTCATGATTAGGCCATAAACATAGACAGAGGTTGTGGCTGTCCTTATGTGGAATCTGCCGTCCACACCTACACTTGCCCCTCCTGGATGATATGAACAAAAATAAATGGCAATAGCAAGAAAATAAATCCCCAACAGGGCACTTATTTGAAGGTGGCAGCAACACACTGACTGCAGACTGAATATAGGAGTCAACCTTCTGAATGGTGGCAGAAAAGTTTGAGGATAGTACTTGTGGTCATCCTTTTATAGCTGACATTGTCAGACCAGATTTGCGACGTCCCACATACCAGCAGTGGCTAAAAGCCTTTGTATACTGGTCGGACATCAGATTGTAGGTTGGAACACAACCCATATGTTAAGAATATTGCAACATTGAGTAAAAGGATATCTACTGTTAAGGTAAGATTTTACACAAATATACTTTCAACTTGCAGAAAATCAAGAAAATGGACCTTATCTTAAACACTATCTCACTGAGTAGAATATCAGTAAACCTTGCAATAAAGTGTGCGCGCATATGCGTATGTGCATATACATACAGTTGCTACAGCTCTGAAAAAGTCTGACTCATCATTCTCTTCTCATGCAGTAAGATAAGCACTTCTTCTAGCAACATATTTACCAGAGCAAAAGATTTTGCATTTGTTTCAAAAGTAAATTATCACAGTCTTTTATCAGAATTAAGTGCTGCAGTAAAACATAATCCTTACCTTAGAAAATATTTGTCAACCAGACCCAAGCAGTAGGTCACCGACACATTTTATGTTCAGATTTAAATAATGTACAGTTGCCTTATGCAAGTGCATTTTTCATGTTCATAGTTCTGCCCTTTGCAACTGGTAGATTATTTACCTTGATATGTGACATGTATGACCTTTTTATACTAGGGTCTATATTAGATAATCGAACTTTCAAAAGTTCGACTGTCATATGGTCGACACCATATGATCGAACTTTTAAAAGTTCAAAAATCTAATAAAAAACTACCTGAATGTTTTAAGCAGAGGGGCAATCCCTGCTCTTTAAATATACCAACTCCGAGATCGCACTACAGTGCAGAAAAGGTAAATCTTCCCATTCCATGGTGTACAGAGAGCTCTATTAAAACTTTCAAAAATTCAGTCATATAGTGTTGACCATATGACAGTCGAACTTTTGAAAGTTCAATCATCTAATATAGACCCTTTATACTAATATAGATAAAATAGTCAACATAATTTTTTTGCAGAAAAGCACCTACCCCTGTAGGGCTTGTAAAAGGTACGTATATGTCTCTGAAGACCTAATACTGATGCACTTTTTCTATAACTAACTGGTTAGACTCATTAAGCCCATGTTGGGTGTAAGTGGCCTAACATGACAGCTATATAATCATGTATTTACCTATGTTTGCTTGTAATCCAATTTGAGCTCTGTCAGGCCACATATGAATCTCTGGGATTGTATTAGTTAAAAGCAAGCTAAACCACTTTATTATGGTCTAGAACCCCTATGTTGAGATATTATGGTTTACCTGATAGCATTACATTTCCTTCAGACTACAGTTCTTCAAGAGTATCCGGTTCTGTTGAACTGGAGTGTGTTGATAATCAGTTTGCTTCTACCAAAGTGTCTGGAAATGGTCCCTCTTGCTGTCTTTCTTGCAAAACAGTCTGAATAGAATCAGTTTTGTCCACATTTTGTTGAAATGGGGACTGCGTTGCTCCTGCATAATTTGCAGGTCTTTTTTTCATTCAGGGATCCTGCTTTTCTATGAAACAGGAGTTTTTGATGGAGCAATCATCATGAATGAAGAGATCTAACCTTCCGTTTGTTTCTTCCACAGTAGGTGTATCCATTTTTACCATTTCTACAAATGCACACCACTGTGAAGAAACCCACTTTATAAAAACTAAACTTTATATTTCACCTGGTTCAGAAAATGAGAACATCGGGATACCTTCCACTAAGAAAGAGTGGCAGGGATTCTTAGTAGTTGTATCTCAAATATTTGCTTCTTTTCCCATCTTAATAATGGTGTCATTGTTCCACATACCCCGCCCTTTTTTCTTGGTAAAAAAGTAGCAGTTTCATGTGGGGCAACTCTTAACAGTATGCTCAGTAATTTTCAGGTAGGATCTAGCCCTTTAGCTTTAGACATTTTTTCCTTCTCATAACTCAACTTTTCAATATCAGCTGTCATGAAAACAGAGTTCTTGTTTATGGTTACAGTGATGTGTGGCCTCTATAATGCGTGAAATGGAAATCTTGGAGATAACATGCAGTTTCTTTTTAATAAATGCAAGTGGATTAACTCCCTCTCTTTCCAGTGAGATTATTACATCTAGAGTGTTTTCTTTACAATAATCTATTTTCTAGCAACCTAGTACAAGAAAGTTTTTCAATTCTGAGATGATTATTAAGTGTAAGCATGTTGTTCCTGCAATTCAGGGTGATTCTAAGTCAGTTTGCTGCATTTGTTACAGCAGTAGTTTAGTTAGCAAAAGCTGCTTGAACTTTAGTAAAATGTATCAGAAGTGTACAGGGTTCCACTGTTGCACAAGTTACTTTTTCATCTTTTGTGACAATTCCAGGTTGCACTATATCATGAAAAATGTGCTCTGCAACTTGTAACCACAGTAGTGTCGTTTTACAAATGGACATGCAGTTTTCCAACCAAAGACTTAGAAGCTGCTGTAAGTATTCACAACAGCAATTATTTACAGTTTTGTATACAAGACAAGGTTGGACAACATTTTAAGGGAAAAGCTGAAGATTTGGAGTCATGTTCGGTTCCAAATGTGCCTAGAAATGGCCAATGCAGACATTCTTTGGCTACAGCTCCGTCTTTGGATGATTGGCATTTCCAACAGATCTCCTAAGACATTGCTGAGTAGAAGTTCTTCAGGGAGAGAAGCTGTCTCACACCCTACTGCTGCTTCTTTCAGATCCTTTAGGTTTTACAGGAGTACCTCAGAAAACTGACTTGGATTGCGTGATGTGGGCATTTTTGAGGACTCCGATGGAGATGAGTGTCCTCCCGTTCCCCTCCATCTCATAAGTGGACAGACTTGGTCTTACATCTCCCATCTTAGTCTCTTCTCAGTCTAAATTTTAGCACCAGTGGTCTTAGTGCTGACTTCACCCCCAAAGTCTGTTTCCTTGGTATCAACTGACATCCATGGCTTGATTCCAAAGGGTTTTGATCTGAAGTACTTGACCTCGTGACTCTCTGAATTGAGTTAGTCTCTGGACCATCATCTCAATGCTATGTCTTCAGATCTGTCTTACATGGTTCCCTTTTTGATGTCAGGACACTGACCTTCAGGATGTTGGCAGCAAGCCCCTCCGGAGGGCCTTCCACCACCTCAGTTGCAGGGATGCCCTTCTTCGTACCAACTACCTATTCCTTTGGGGGGATGAACTTGGTCACCACGGTAGGCTTCTTGGATCAGGTCAAGGTAGGTACAGCCTTTTGGACCATGAGGAGGAATGCTGCTTCTCTAGCAAGAACAGATGTGCAGGCTACCTCTGTTTTTGCTACACGCCATGACTCCCTCTCTTCTTTATCTTAGCACCATCATACATCCACAGATCATTGCCAAGGAACAGGCTTCAAAACACTGATTGGCTATTGGATGAATCCTCTTAGGAGGCAGATGTTATCCCTAGTGTTTCAAAAAAAGAACGCACAAGAAGAGACATTGAATTCCCATCAGAGTCTGTCACTTCAGCCACTGACATGGAAGAATGAGATGGTTCCCTTAGCCCACTCTGGAAGATTCTACTTTTGGCAAGATTCTCAAATTAATATGGCAGAGGGGATTTTGGCCCAGTGATCCACCCTCTAAGGACAAACATGTCCTTTTTGAGGCTTACAGCACAGCCCCCTCATATTTTGGGTGGTCCCACCTGCAAACCACCTCACTGAAACAGCCATTAGGAGATCATGGCAGGAGCCATATATATGTTAGAACTCTGCAAGCCAGTCAGACCCTGCTCCAAGGACAGACCATTTTGGGCCAAGAGTCATGCGGCAGTGGCTACAAAAAAAAAAAGCTGACAGAGAACAAAGCTACTGTTCATCTGTCCAATAACAAATCTAATGCCATGGGCTTACCAGGGAAGTGGGTGTATGCTTCAGGTACATATGCACTTAGGCCCTTGAACTATACAATTCATATGAATCATTTCCAGAGGATGGTGGCACAGCAAGTTCCAGCTTCTCTGAAGATACCTCCCATATCATATTCCAGGAAGCAAATGGAGGCGGCTCTGGGTATGATGTTGAATATTACTAACCTTTTCATGAGGCACATGCTGCAAAAATAGGCATTATTATAAGTTGCCAAACCTGGCATCACCTTTGTGGATAACTTTAAAGCATCATTTACAAATGCCCCTTATTATGGTTCATCCTTATTTAGTACTTATTTGAAAGAGAATATCTAGAAATGAGAGCATGATAATGAAAAAGCTTTCTGCCCTTAGGAGTTAGATTTGAAATCCCAAAAAGATCATATAATTGGAATGAAAAAGGACCCAAATCTGCATCGTTCAGATAAACTTAAATCCATTTCTGACAGAGGTGGCCGGTTTAATGGACACAGATCTAGAAGGTGAGGTGGCCACCAGAACCAAAGATCTTGTGGTCCTTTCTCCGACAGATAACGTCACCATCCCTGAAGTACCACAGACTGCTCCCCTTTACTGTGCAGATGGCCATCAAACAGGATATGTGGGTAAGAAGGATAATTTCCAAAGGCTATACACTTCCCTTTTTCCAGCCCCCTGCATAAAACAAGACTCCACCAGATGGTACCACCCACTCAACAAAAGGGAGCTCAAAGATTCTTTTTCTGATTAAAAAAACAGCCATCCAAAAGGTACCAGCAGATCAGGATTTTTATTCAAGATTCTTCTTGGTTCAGAAGAAAAGTAAGGACCTCGGCCATCTAAAATATTATGTAAAGATGACTAGTTCAGATGGTCCTACTACAATCAATTTTGCCTTGCCTACAGGCAAATAATTCTGTCTGCTCAATTAGTTGCCAGGATGCTTATCTTCATTATAAATATAGCCAAAGCTGCTCAGAGATACCTATGCTTCCACCTGGGAGACAGTTTCAGTCTAGGTCCCTGCCCTTTGGTCAAAACATAGGCCCTGGGTGTTCACCAAGTTCATGCCCATCATAGCTATTCATCTCTTGCTAAGAAGGATTGGTGAGGTTCCATATCAGAATCATTGGTCAATGCCAGAGACTACTTGCTGCAACTCTGTATGTCCTTGACCTTATCCATAAACTATGAAAAAAATCCATCCTTCAACCAAATTAGACTATTCAATTCATCAGATACCACCTCGACACAATGAGCTACACAGTGTCCCTCCTCAAGGCAGGATTCAAACACTAAGCATCTCTATCCAAACACTCCTCTAAGCCTGAGTCTAGATATCTTGAGTTCTGGGTTTGATAGTCTTCTCCACTCTGATAGTGCAGTTCACTCCTCTTTATATGAGGATACTTCAGTGGCTTCTAAGGGTTAAGTGGTCTCACATTTCACACAGCTTCACACCTGATTACAGTAACCAACCTTTGCAAGGAACAGTTACAAAAGCAGCTAACTTCCCCTGCATTCTTTTAGGAAGATCCTTTGTTCTATATTCGCCACTGGCAGTAGTGACCATGGAAAACTCCTCCTTGAGGTGGTGGGGAGCATTACAAGGGGAGGATGGTTCAAGGGTTATGGAGTTCTCAAGAGGCCAACCTTTACATCAGTGTCTTGGAGATGTGTGCAGTCTCCCTTGTGTCACAACAACTACAGGACTTCCTGCTTCAGGGGTGATTTCTATCCAAATGACAATGGTTTGGTACATCAAAAGCAGGGAGGAGTGAGATCAGACCTGTTATGCTGGGAAGTCATGAGAGTGTGGCAATGGGTGATTGATTTGCATTGCTTTTCAACAGCAACACACATTTCTGGGAAGGTCAACTGCCTTGCTGACAGGCTCAGGTTTATCTTGATGCTTTGAGTGGGCTCTCAATCCAGTGATAGCTCATCAGATATTCAGCTGTTGGGGCTAGCCTTGCTCCATTCTCTTTGATTCCCCATCCAGCACCACATGCAGCAACTTCCTTGCCATGATTCCTTTGAATAACAGTCCCTGAGAGATGCTCTAGTTGAACAATAGCCTCCTAGACTGCTTTATGCATACTTCAACTTAGCCCCAGTGTCCCTGTTTTTTTGCAGAAAGCAATCAGATGCAAAGCCACTGTAATCCTCATTGTCCTACACTGCCCCTGGCAAATTTGGTTTCCCCTGTTAAGGCCTTGCATCAGGGAATCAACCAGGATCTGTTAGATTACCCATCTGGGAATCTTTACCTAGATATGCATAACCTCATACTAACTGCTTGGTGTCTCCAATTTCAGTAATGTCCAAAGATCCAACCTTGTCTAGTGATGCAATCAGGATCTTATCTACATCTCTGAAGGGATGCACTTGTAAACTTTAATTACAAATGAAGGTGTTTCACACTGAGCAACAGCACAAAACACCGATTCTCCCACTGCTTCTGCTGCACACATTTTACACTTCCTGGCAAGTATGTGTGCTTCACTCTCCAATTTTTCCTACTGTTAAGGTACAGTTAGTGACTTTCTCAAATTTTCAGTCTACTTGTGAAGCCCATTCTTGGACTTCTTATAAGCTCTGCAATGTCTTTCTAAAAGGATTTTTTTTTCTTTGTCCTTTAATTGGGGAAATTATACCTCCATGGGATCTCAGTTGCATGCCAGTATCTTTAAGTTACCATTTGAACCAGCATCTACTGCACCTTTGAAAATTATTTTCTGGAAAACATTGTTTTTAGTAGCAATTAGCAACCCCTAACCGGGAAAGCTGAAAGACACAACTTCTGCCACAAGGGTATCAGAGTTACAAGTTTTGTCCTCTATCTTTACTTAGTTTTTCCATAAGGACAGGTTGTCCCTATGTACTAACACCTCATTTGTCATTTCTTTTCTAAAGATTCAAACAGAAGTGAATATACATTACATACCTTGGAACGGAGGTTCTACTTGCACAGAATAGAAGTTATGTACTCACCATAACTTGACATCAGTGTTGTCCTATTTCATCATGCATCACAAATGGGTCTTCGGATCCAACTTGGCCATTTCTTCCAGACCTACGATCAGAGCCTCAAACTTCTCCCTCTTCTATAATGCCTCACTCCTCTTCAAACCTTCAGATCGAGTTTGCTGCCCCTTCCTAAAGACAGAACAGAGCTAGACAGACAAAGAGAGTGGCTAACTGGAGCCCAGACTAGGAACCAGTGGGTTCCCCTACCCTCTATATCACTCTCAGCTGTAAAAGGAAGGAGGGTGCTTATTTCTGAGTTATTTATAGCACTTGTATTTTACTCACTGTGTATTAAGTAGAATTTTCTACAATTGTTAAGCATCTGATTGGGTTTGTTTGTTCTGATTTTTGTATCCCTCCCTCTTGGTATCCTGTTTTTATACTTGGTGGCTTTGCAGTTGCCTGCCCCTACTGTAAATTTGATCTGGGACACTCCTCCCAGTCTAGTATCTACCTGTTCCAGGGAGAACATTTGAGAAGGCCAACCCAGTTAGCTTCTGCTCCTCCTTTCCCCTTTACAAAAAAAAAAAAAAAAAAATTCTAAGCTTGTTTCCTGCCTTTCCTATAAGTTGTCTAGTCCAGATACAGATTTGCTGTATCCAGGACCGTTTGTAAGCTTCTAAGCCCTCAATCCTTTCTGTGGTGGAGGGAAGCCTTCTAGCTTAATTTTGTTTCTTAGAAATAGCCAGTTTTCTAGTTTCAGTACTCAAATCTGTTTCTTCGAGCTCAGCACTTGTTCAGAACTCACTGTAAGCACTAAATAAGCTACAAATTACTACAGCACTCAACTTTCCTGACTTGTCTAGCGGAAAACAGTTTTTAGTACTTAATACTAGGTTGGCATAATGGTTAAGGTGTTTACCTTACAGACACAAGGTGCAGGTTTGATTCTCACATGGGGTAATTGGCTAGGCTTAAAATGGCCCACAAGGGCACTAAGGCTAGTACTAATCTATGAACCTAATAAATAAGCACCTATCCAGGCATGTTTGAGGGTCAGATCCTGGTGTTTTCTCCTGTCTACCTGATGAATCTGGGCATCTTGGGGCAATGCAGCAATTGCCTCATGTACACAGACAACCCTCTCCTCATACCACCCAACACTACAACCTGTGAGAGATGCACTTATATAAGCAAACTGGAAGCAAAGCTCTCTTCACCCAAGACTGGACTAGACAGTCAAGAGGAGAAGGTAAACACACTTGCACCACACCACACCACACCCATCACATAGTTCCTCAAAACCTACAGTTGCGGAGGCTCTCAAAAAAAATCTACCCAAGCAACAGGGACCCCCAAAGCAGAAATGCAAGTAACTTCCACCCCCCAACACAACCCAAATGACACATAGCCCACAAACTCAGTACGCCACTCAACCACAGCCCATACGGCATAAGAACGTATCCAACACTCTAGTCATAGGTGACTCAATAGTTAGGCACACTGATGTTCCACTCAACAGGCTAAACAAGGAGAAAGTTACTGTCAGCTGGCAGGATCCGCCACATAATGCAGCAAGTACAAATATGACTCTGTCATTGTCCATGTTGGTGTGAATGATCTGAGACATACCTCCCTGGACTACATGAAGAGACATGGAGGAGCTTTCTGATCTTGTAGCCCAGGCAGGTATGACCCAAGCCCCGAGTAGCATCCTGCCATCACCCAGAATGATACTGCAGTACAAGGACAAAATGATTGACTTCAACAATTAGCTAAGCTTCTGGTGTCATTCTAAGGGCATCCATTATCTGTTTACCTGGGATGACATGATCGACAAACCACAATGCTTTGCCAGAGATGGCCTGCACCTGTCGCCCTTGGAATTCCGGATACTGGCTAAGGCGCTTGCCACCCCTATAGTGCCTTTTTTAGGCAAGATTCAAATGACAAATTCACTACCATAACGGGTACAAGCAAGCAAAATCTGAGGGTAATGCTAGAAGTCTAAACCTCAAAATGCACTCACTCAAGGCATTCCTTAAAATGGAGAATATCGACATCTGTGCAGTGACAGAGACCTGGCTCAAGGCTCCAGTGAGCACCCCTGCATTACCAGGCTATAATTCATATCACACCTTTCGGCCACCTAACCTGGACCAAAGCACTAAAGGTGGAGGCATGTCCATATTCATTAAGGATATCCACACCTCCAGGCTAGTTGCTCAGTATAATGCATCTGAGATTATCCAATTGCAACTAACTCTGGGCAAGACTGCAATGCAAATTGTAGTTTGCTACAGGTCCCCTACCATGCCCCAGGATTTCCAATCCTCATTTCTTGATACACTGGAAAACATTAGGGTACAACCTAACACCCTAATAATGGGTGATTTAAACTACCCCACCATTAACTGGGAAAACTACTCATGCACCAACTCTTGTGTTCAACATTTTCTGGAATTCATAAATTCCAATTCCTTAGATCATCTTATCCACACCCCCACCAGGGGCAGCCCTAGACCTGGTCATTACCAACATGAGCAGCCGGTGTTTCACAACAGTGGTCAATTCCTTGTTGGTCAGACCCAACCACAAGCAAATCACCCTAGAAATCCACATCCTACCCCCACCCCCCATTAGGGAAACCACCGTAAAAAAGATTCTCCAAAGCCAATTGCATGCTTCTTAAGACAGAAGTGGCAAACTTCACGACACCCATGCTGACTGACAGCAGAGATATGACTGCTGAATCCTATCGAATTGCACTTTATAAGCTCTTACACAAGTCCATGGATCGTACAATCCCAAACAGAATCAAGATGCTATCCTCCCAAAAAAGGAAGCCAATCTGGTGGTCCCCTGCTATAAACAAACTCTACAACAGAAGAAAGAAACTGTTGCAAAAAAAAAAAGAGTAAAATCCCATGATTGGAGGAACTCCATGGTCAGCCTCCATAAGAAGCTGAGATCCCTCATAAAATCCTCCAAAGCTTTTTACAAAAATAACCACTGATTTCTAAAGACAACCACAAAGCATTCTATAGCTATGTCAAGAATCTCAATAGAAACACTCAGATCTGCTCTAAGTTACAGCACAATGGCACTAAATATACAGAACCAACTGATATTGCCAACATCCTGGCAGATAGGTTCAGTGCTAACTTTACCCCTCTCTCATCCCCATAAAGGGCCCATCTCTATACTGGAAGAATGCAAAGTAGCTGTAATCATGGCTGCACAGGTAAAAAACACACACTCCAAAGCCAAGAACACAGTATCCATGGGACCTGACAACATCCCAGGCTGCATTCTACATGAACTACAGAACGAACTGACTCCCCACCTAAGTACCATGTTCAATCATAGCCTCACCTCAGGCTTTGTGCCCATTGAATGGCACACAGCAACGGTTATCCCACTCCACAAAGGGGGAGCCACCATGGACCCCAGGGAACTACTGCCCCATTAGCCTGACGAGCCTGGTCTGCAAGGCTATGGAGCGTATCATCATGGAACTTATAAACAATGACATTGGTAATCTCCAAACTCTGAACCCTACCCGGTTCTGGTTTGTAAAAGGCAAATCATGTCTCTTAAACCTGATAGACTTTTTTGAAGCAGTCACCAAAGCCGTAGATGAGGGTAAGATGGTTCACACAGCCTATCTAGATCTCGCCAAGGCTTTCAACACCATCCCCCACTCTGGAATTATAGACAAACTCACTAAACTAGGTATAAATCCCTATATCACAAGATGGGTTGCCAACTGTTTCACTGACAGAACCCACACTGCGAAAGTAGCATACTCTAAATCCAACTTCAGACCAGTGACAAGTGGAGTACCATAGGGTTCAGTCCTAGGTCGTCTCCTGTTTGGTATCTACTTCTCTGAAGTGCAGGCTAACACAGAAGGTCTTTGGCTAACAAAGTTCACAGATTACTGCAAACTAGGAGCCATAATCAAAATTTCTAACGATGTGGACATCCTACAAAAGGGCCTCACTGAGACAGATGCCTGGTGTCAAAGCCATGGCCTCAAGCTCAACGTCAAAAAGTGCATTATCATCCCTTTTGGTAAAAACTCTGTACCCATGAACTACCACATAGGCGGTAGTATACTTAACACTGAAAGTGTGATAAGAGACCTTAGGACACAGGTGGACAGTAGTCTCTCCTTTGATAATCACATCACCACAGTAGTCAGGAAATCCTTCTACGTGGCACACCTCATCACAAAAGGTTTCTCATCCAGGAAAAAAGGTCATCATTTCCCTCTACTCATCACTCATTAGTCCCATTATAGAGTACAACTCCCCTTTTGGTATGTACCTCACAAGACATCTACAACTGGAAAGGCCACAGAAATACCTCGCAAAGAGGATTACCGGCCACAAACAGATGGCCTATGCAGACCGTCTCAAACAACTCCAGCTTTACTCTGTCGCATATCGCCTACTCAGCGGCGATCTCTGCCTAACATACAAAGCTATGTCAAACCCAGAGCTGTTGGACATGCTCCACGTAATGAAATCCCAATTCCTCTGAGCTACACGCTCTAGGGACCTAAACCTTGTCACTACAATAAACAGAACATGCTGGAGGGATAGATTCCTGTCCCAGAGACTTCCCATACTCTGGAACAAACTACCTATCTATATCAAACAAAGCTCCTCATTAGCACTCTTCAAGAAAAATCTTGATAGAATGGGAGATAGGAAATTCACCCTGGGGATCACTTCTGTGGCTTTGCTTGACAGGGACACACGAAAATAATTTTCTTGGGTGGCAAAAGCCAGGGTACCATTTGGCTAGGCTTATATATGCCCTAGGGCCAATAACCTAGTACCTACCTATGGAATGTGAGGCATAATGAAATGGGACAACAGATGCCAAGTTATGGTGAGTACATAACTTTTAATCCGTTGTCCATGAACTTGGATACAGCCTGACCTAACCTTTTTGGAGGAAAAAGCAATGAACAACTGTTCAGATTTTCTGTGAGAACTGCTTCTGTGTAAATAAAAATGCAGCTGTCTGAACACCTAAGGAATGTAGCATGTATTCACCTTTACTGGTGCAGTTAGGAAAAAATACAGGATTTGTTCTAAGAGAGACTATCTCTGAAGAAATTTATAAACGGTGGTTGAGAAGACAGAGCTTGCAATTCTGACACCCTTCCAGCTGAAGTAATGGCAAAGAGGAAAGCAGTCTTCCAAGATGACAATTTTAACTCCCATGAGCTAGCAGGTTCAAATGGTTTCTGGGTAAGTCCCTGAACTACCAAGGTAAGATCACAAGGAGGAGAAGGATCTTTAATCAAAGGCCTGAGATGAAAACCCCCTTTCATATAAGCCCAACCTAGCTTAGAAGTGGAAATTGAGAAGGGAAAGTTCACGCCCTTCCTTACATGGAAATTTGCGATGGCAAGGTGCAACTTAATAGTGAAAAACCTAGCTCCGGCCCAAGAAACATAAGGATGTCCAGGATTGAAGCAGAAAAAGGGTCAATATTCCTGTGTGAAGCCCAAATAGAAAATCTCTACCATTTGCTATGATATATTTTCTTGGTGGAGTTCTTCTGAAAACCAAGAATAATTCTGCAGACTAGAGAAACTATCCTGGACTTTTGTAAAATCACAAAGTGGAGAAACCATGTGGTCGGTTTAAGAGATCAAAGATTGGGGATCGGGCATTCTAACAGATTTGAAATGAGATCCTGCTTGGGATCCAGTATCCATGGAGGATTCTTTCTGTGAGACCACAGGAAGGGGAACCATACCTGATGTGGCCACTAAGGGGCAATGAGGATTAGATTGGTCTTCAACCTGTTGCCTTTCTGTAGAACTCTGGGTATCAGAGGAATTTGGAGGATAAGCATACAGGAGACCTGGGGCCAATTGTGGACTACAGCATCCCTGGGTGACTTCCCCAAGGGGGGGGGGGGGTCACAGCAAAGTACTTGGAGAAGCTAAGAGATTGCGGCAAGGTTGGCTCCAACAGTTGAATATTTGATTCAGGGGCCATTCGTTTGGACTTGCTCAGTCTGTCTGACAGAACGTTGGACGACCCCCCCCCCCCTCCGGCATGTGCATTGCAATGAGAAAGCAATTTGAAGAAATCACCCATTCTCAAACTCTCATGGCCTCCTTGCACAACTGCTATGAACGGGTTCCTCCCTGCTTGCTGATCTACCAAACGACTGACATGTTGTCTGTCAAGATTGCAATTGTCCCTATAGGAAGGCAGTCCTGAAAAGCTTGCAATGTGAAAAGGACTGCCCTCATCTCCAGTACATGTATGTGCAATTTGGTATCTGTCATGAACCATGCGCCGTGGACCATCTTTTCCCTGAAAACGTCCCCCCACCCAAACAGGGAGGCATCTGTGGTCACTGTTGCCATAGGAGAGGGAAGAATAAAAGGTCTGCTGAGATGGAGATAATCTGTAAGGCTCCACCACTGCAGATGCTGCCTGCAAGTCTGACTGGGCTTGACAAAGGATGGCACCAAATACACCATTGTACCACTAAGTTCCATTGGAGAACCTGTACAAACAACCTGGCTAGGGGTACTAGAAGAATGACAGCTGAAATGGTTCTTAGGGCCATGAGAAGTAGTTGAGCTGGTGGAGTCAGGGTGTCTAGCAAAAGTTGAACCTGCTGTCTCAAGGATGATATTCTTTGAGAAAGTAGGGCTGCTGCCTGCATGATTGTGTTCAACTGCATCCCTATGAAATCGATATCCTGTACAGGAGTCATCTTGGATTTCACTGTGATTCCCAACAAAGGAACAGGTGCAAGATAACCTGAATAGCCTGAAGTAGCTGATGCCCTGTGGGTGCCTTAAGAAGCCAATCATCCAGGGAAGGAAACACCTGGAATCCTTGCAGACAGAGGTGAGCTGAAAAACACTGCCATACATTTGAACACCTGGGGGACAGTGGTGAGGCTAAAGGGTAGCGCCTGACCTAATAATGATTGGCCTCCAAGAGCAGATATGTCCTGGAGTGTATGTCTATTTTGATAAGAGTACCTGCCCTGAAGATCTGCAAAGCACATTCAGTCGTCCTTGCGCAGAAGCTGCAGAATGGATTGTACCGTAACCATGCGGAACTTCGACTACTTTACCAATAAATTCAGACTGCTCAGAACCAAAATGGGTCAAAGGTCCCATCTTCTTTGCACCAAAAGAAGTGTGAGTAAGTTCTGTATCCTAGTTGTTTGGTTGGGACTTGCTGGATGACTCTTGTCTAGAAGTTTATGAACTTCTAGAAGATCACTCTCCTTCTGACTCTGTGGCACATCAGGGAGATGCTTGTCAGAAAGTACAGTTGTGTACCCTTACCATAAATGTAGATGTTAGAGTGTATTTCACTGTTGCAGTCATCACACTTGGGTTATCTGCCTGCAGGTAGCCCTTAGTCGGCCAGAATACCAGAGTCTTTGGATTTCTACATCGGATGCTGTCACTTCTTCCATGACGTCAGGTCGTTGGGTATAAAACAGGCAGCCAATGCCATCACATCAGTTTTTCTTGCCCCAAATGTCAGGAGTCCCCAAATAGGAAGCTAGTATATGGTGGGGAACACCACCAGTAAAAAGTAAATACTTTAAAGTAAATAAGGGTGGAGGCAGTCAAGAATTGTTAGGGCTGGCTAGCAGGCCTTGTAAGACTCCTGTAGCACATCCACCGCTGGATTTAGAAAAAAATGGTAAGTTGTAATGCTTGGTGAAGGTGTGTACAGAACTCCAGGTTGCAGCTTCCAGAATGTCCCTGGTAGGAACTCCCCTGAGAAATGCTGTAGAGATGGAAGTAGCCTTATTGGAATGCGATCTGATCCCCTGTGGGGTAGGTTTTCCATGGTGCTTGTAGCAGAAATGGATGCAGTGTGCTATCCATTTGGAAATGGTTTGTTTTGAAATGGCCTTACCCTTTTGCCCCTGTAGTAAAGCTGACTAGCAGCTGGTCAGATTTTCTGAAAGGTTTAGTCCTGTCAAGGTAGAACCTGAGCACATCCAAGGAGTGCAGGATCCTTTTCCCTTTATTTTGAGGGTTAGGGAAGAAGGTTGGCAAATGGATGTATTTTTTTAGAGCCACACTGGACACCACCTTAGGCATAAAGGACGGGTTAGTCCTGAGGGAAACGCTGTCAGCATGGAAAATAATGAAGGGTTCCACAGCCTGTAACTCAGACACTCTTCTTGCTGAAGTTATGGCTAAAAGCAAGGCTGTTTTCCAAGAGAGGAATTTTAACTCTGCTGAAGCAGCAGGTTCAAAAGGGAGAAGCGTGAGCTTTTCCAGTAGAATGTTAAGGTCCCAGGCAGGTAGGGGGCCTTAAGTTGTTAGCCCCTCTCAGGAACTGTTTAATGAGAGGGTGAGAAAATAGAGGTAGCTCAGTATTATAATGAGCTAAGATGGCAGAGGCATGAATTTTAATGGAGGAGAAGGATAGGCCTCTGTGGAGTAGCTCTGCTAGGTAATCCAGGATTAGAGGTAAGGAAGGCACTGCTGTGTCCTTTCCTTGAGATTGATTCCAAGAACAAAATCCTTTCCACTTTTCAGAATAGGATTTCCTAGTACTGGGCCTTCTGGCTTCAAGAATGACGTCCAACACCTGTTTGCTGAGGGTTGCTGGTGGTGTATTCAGGGGATACGCCAGGCTTGCAAGGTTTAGGGTTTGCAACTGTGGATGCAATATCTGTCCCTCCTGCTGAGACAGCAGGGTAGGAGTTTGGTGAAGGTGCAAGGGTGGCACTGTTGTCAGACTGCATAAGAGTGGGTACCACTGCTGGCGTGGTCAGTCTGGGGCAATAAGAATTGCCCTTGGCCTGTCCTGTTTTATCTTGAGTAGTACTTTTGAGAGGAGGGGTAGAGGGGGAAAGGCATAAATTGAGAGGTTTTCCCATTGGAAGGATAAGGCATCCACCTTACAGGCCCTGCTGTGAGGGTTCCTGGTGCAGAATTTGCTCAACTGGTGGTTCCCAAGGGAGGCAAAGAGGTCCACCACCAGTGTCCCCCACCTCTGGATTAGAAGGTTGAAGGTATTGGGCTCCAATTTCCACTCGTGTGGGTCTAGGAGATTTCTGCTTAAGTCGTCTACCTGACAGGAATTGAGCTTGTAGATGCACTTAGTTGCTCAAGGCTGTGCTCCAAAGGGCCATGGTTAACCTGCAGCATGGGCAAGAATGGCCCCCCGCTTGTCAATGTACCACATAACTGTGGTGTTGTCTGTTTTTATAAACAGTTGTCCTGGAAGGATTAGGTATTTGAAGGCTGTCAGAGCATTCTGTACAGCTAGCACCTCTTTTCGACTGATGTGCAGGAGAATTTGGCCTGGTCTCCAGTGGCCCTGAATGCATTTGCCTACCATGTGAGCCCCCCCATGCATAGCCTGATGCATGTGTTGTCAGGATTTGGGAGGCGAGGGGTTGAGTGAAAGGCAGTCCCTTTGCATGCTTTTGCTCGCCAAAGGAACTCTGCCCGTAGACAAGGTATGATTGGAATGACTGTTTCCAGGTCCTGAGAATGTTGGCACCAAAGACTTTTTAAGTACCACTGAAGTTTCCTCATTTGCAGTCTTGCATATGGAATTAGCAGAATACATGAGGCCATGAACCCTAGAGCTTGCAGTATTTTCCTTGCAGATAGCTGGGTTCTGGTGGCCATTTGTTTGACATAGTTTGTCAGATAGACCTGTTTTTCTGAAGTGAGAAATGCCATCTGGGAAGTTGTGGCCAAGCTTGCTCCCAGGAATACAATCTTTTGACTGGGTACCAGTTGTGATTTATTTTCATTGATGGTGTACCCCAATAAAGTGAGAAGGCATTTTACAAATGCCAGGTGCTGAAGTAGCAATTCCTGACTGTCCGTCTGAATCAGGCAATCGTCCAAGTATGGGAAAATTTGGATATTTCTCTGCCTGCAGTCAGGCACTTTGTGAATACTCTGGGTGCAGTAGATAAGCCAAAGGGAAGTGCAGAGAACTGACAGTGCATACAGCCTGCCCTGAGGCGTAGATATTTCCTGCATGACTCCCTTATGGGGATGTGCAGATAAGCTTCTTTTAAGTCTAGAGTGACTAACCAGGCATCCTTGGCTAGAATAGGGAGAAGCTGTTGCAGGCCAAGTATCTTGAATTTTGGGACCACCAGAAGGTGTTGAGAAATGATGGATCCAGGATTGGCTGCCAAGAGCCCTCTTTTCTGGGCACCAGGAAAAGTCTGGAGTAGAAACCATGCCCCCTTTGTTCTACTGGAACAGGTTGAATAGCTCTGATATTGAGCAGGGAAAGTACTTGCTTTTGAGCCTCTGCCCACTGGTTTGGAGGAAGGTGTGGGAAACCCATTTGGGGGTTGGCAGTGAATGGAAGTAGAATATGTACCCCTGGGATACAATGTTTAGGACCCATCAGTCCTGAGTAATGGACATCCAGTTTTTTGCATGAAGGGCAAACTTTCCTCCTAGGGGCACAAGTAATTGGGCAGGGCTTTGAAGGATAACTGAAAAGTCATTGTGAACTTTTTCCATAAGGGGGCAGATTACTACTCCCTGTTTTTGAGGTGGGAGCACTCCATTGTTTAGATCTCTGCATACCCTGAGACTGTAATCTAGGTGGCCTGTTTCCCCTGGGTTTGGTCTGAGAAGGGCTGGAAAGGACCAGTTTTTAGATGGCCAATGGCTACTGAATCTAGGTGGCTGCACTTGTAAGCATTCTTTTAACAGTTTGCATAGATTTAGCTTTTTCTTCCATCTTTTTAAGAACCTCTTCTGTTTTGGTGCCAAACAGTCCTTATTTAAAAGAGCATCTAGTAATTCGGATTTGACATGATCTGGCACTGTTTGTTCCTTCAGCCAAGCATGCCTTCTCAATACAGACCCAGTGACTGCAGCCCTGCAAAATAGTTCTAGGGAATCAAAGCCACACTGCAAAGTATGCTTACTAACTTGGTTTGCAAAATACATTAACTCTTGTAAATCTTCATTTTCTGCACAATCTGAAGTAACACCATTTTTTTGTTTAATTAGTTCCATAATATGTTACTGTTACTTCAACATGTGAAACTGGCAATTCAATGCCCTGATGGCAAGAGTTGCAGAGGTATATACCTTCTTACCCCATCTGTCTAAAACTCTGGAATCCCTGTCTGAAGGGGTGGGTTTTTTGGCTGTATAGCCTTAATACCTTTAGTTCCCTGGGAAATGGTCTCTGGATCCGCAGTAGGATTCTTGAAGAGAAATTTGTGAGAATCAGGAACTCTGTAGTACCTGTCAGGTTTCCTAGGGGCCAGGGGTAAAGTGTCTGGAGTAAGACTGAATTCCATGAAGACATCATCTACAACATCCAGGACAAGGGGTATAGCTAGAGGGCTGTGCTGAGGCAACTCTAAAAATTCTCCGAGTCTCTTTTTGGACTGAGAGTAGTCCCGGCATTCCCAGCGGAAATGCTCTCAAAGTATGCAAGGTTTCAGCAAAAGAAAAATCCTCTGGAGGGGAGGCAGAGGGAATGGATTCCTCTGCATCTGAATCCTCATAGGTAGATAAGGGCATGTCCTGATAATCAGAAGGGTCAGAGTTATCGGACTCCTGGTCTGCAGAATCAGAATGAAACTCAATTCTTTCTTAGCAGGGGAAGGCTGGCTTCCCCTAATTAGGGTAATAAGGTCTTCAACCATTCTTTTTGTGGCATGGGAGCTTGAGCATGTGCTTTGGTCGTCTGTTTTCTAGGCGTAGTGCGTACTCTGGGCATAAGAAACTCTGCAGTTTTAGCTAAAAATGAAGTAGTCAGTTTAATTTGAACATTGGTAGGTCGGAATACACCCTCAGAAGTCAGTGCCTGCACAGCGGCTTTGGACCCATCCAAGGTAGAGACATCCACAGGTTCCATAGGCAAAGAAGCATCTTGCGGCATACCGGACTCCGAATGGGTCTCAGCAGAGGCCTGCAAATCTGTAGAAGCAGGCATCAGGGGCTGCAAAGGCTACTCTCTGAGTACCGCCAGACTGGCAAGTAGCTTAACAGAAGCGTCAACGGCAGTTTTGGACCTATGCGGTCTCTGTCTTTACTTTTTTTTTGGAAGATCAGTATTCGGATGGCTTATCGAAACCATTTCGTAACACGGAGAATGAGAGTGAAAGAATTTAGTGACAAAGATCATCCAACGACAAATGGTTCGGGTGTTAAGGCACAAAACTGACAGCGAGGGACGTTGTGGTCTGGGCCTAAACAAGTGATGCAGTAAGAATGAAAATCTCTGTGAGGTATTTGCTTTCCAAAGGCAAGACAATTGTTAACTTTTTCTGACATTGGTTAGAGCAAGAAAAAAGGATCCCCAATGGGGTACTTAGCTTTAGAAGACTTCATGCTTGAAACTCAAAAAACGAAAATTTCAGATAGCGGCTGACCAGCACTTGGGAACTGCTTCTGCTTTGGGCTCTTCCTTGGCAAGAAAGACTGATGTAATGGCGTTGGCTGCCTGTTTTATACCTGACATCATGGAAGAAGTGACAGCATCAGACGCAGAAATCCTAAGACTCTGGCATTCTGGCTGACTGAGGGCTACCTGCAGGCAGATAACCCAAGTGTGATGACTGCAACAGTGAAACATGAAGAACATCTGGGATATGAAGGAAAAAGGGAATAAAGTAACCTCGTCATTTGGTATGTTTGCCCAGGCTTCTGGGTGTAACGAAAGTCTGCCCCCAACTGCCTCCAGAGTAGAACAGCTGGGCAGTGCTTCAGGAGTGCTGAAACATTCTGGAGAAAGGTGCCCTGAAGCCCTGGTTTTGCAGACTCCTCTCCCTCTGGAGTGGCATTTACCATTGAATCCTCTCCCTCTAGAAGAGGATTCATCTTGTGAATCAAGAAAAGGCCCTTGGGACTTGTGGAACCACATCTTCTTCCCACTCCGTTGGTACATAGAGAAGGTCCATTGGGGGGAAGAAAACATCCTACAGCCGATAAGATCTTGCCTTCTTGATTGCTATGGGTAGGAGTCTCCTTTGCTAATAGCCCAAAAAAGGAGGAACTATCAAAGGGTGTGTTAATGAATGACGCGTTAAAAGGGTTCCGGAAACCTGCACAGTCTCCAGGCATGTCTCCTGAGCACTATTGCTGAACCATTTGCTCATGAGGTACCTTATGCAGCATGGGAGATCAACTTCATGGAGGAGTTAGTGATGGAGGACATAGTGGTCAGCTGGGGAGAAACATTTTTAAAATCTTTCTCTAACAGTGACTGCGTCAGACTTAGAGATTTCCTTAATTAGATCTCTCTGAAGGTGAGTGAAGTGCGTCAAGTAATTCAATGCTATCAGCGTAAAATTGGCAAAGGCATAAACGTGCTTTACACGCCTGTACAAAGCCTGAGACTCCTTGTTTGGGGGATGAACTGGAGCTCTGTTCTGTGAGCTCCTTCTTGGTGGCTGCCAACACCACAATGGCATCAACCGGGACACCTTTGCTTCAAAAAGTACAGTCACTGGGGGGACGAAGATATTTGTCCGCATGTTTGAGAATTGGCACCATGGTATCAGGCTCCTTCTAAGCCTGGCGAGCAATAAGGTCAATGAGCTCGTCTGCTGGAGGGGGTGTCACCCAGGATGCAGATGGCCCTGTCCCAAATGCCTCCAGGGATACTGACTCCACCGAGGAAGGGGAACTGGGAAGGCCATCCACCCTTTTGCTTCAGAATTTTAAAGATATCCCCAAAGGAAATATCGGGTAGAGACTGGGGGGCCCTTTCCCTTCATTGAAATCAGTGTCCTCTGTCTAAGACTCCAAAGGGGAGTCTAGGTACTTCATCTTGCACCGAGGCTTCAATGAACCTTCTCTGTCGGGTACTCGGGGAAGGACTCTGAAAACAGGGGAACCCCCTTGCTGAGGAGTAGGCTGGAGGCTCTCTGGGAGGGGCTGACCATGGATCAGATGGATGGAAGCAAAGCCCTGATCCACAGGGGATTATTTAGGGCCTGTAGAATGAGATACAGTGTCTCTAGGTTTTGAGAATGCCCTCTCTGCCACCTGGAAGGCTGATGATGCTGAGAGAACCTGCCCCCTCCCTCAGGAGCTGAAACTGCCAAGGGAGAGAAGCATACCTCTCAACCTCTTGGTGCGAAAAGTCTGTATAAAGCCTGACAGAATGGGGGGGGGGGGCAAAGATCCAAAAATAGGTACAGATTTTAAATACTGCTCTTATAAACTTAGAAAGTTGCTAGAATAACAAAATTTGTCTTAGCAAGCATTTTTCTGATGGGTATGAAGTCTGAAACACAAATGCATATCATTTGGTGACATCAGTCCTCAGATCATCCCAGTAATTTGCCAGAAAATCATAAATTTTATGGGGAACAGACCAAAAATGTGAGGCAAAAATGTGGACATTCTGCACAGTCGAGAGGTATGGAGAGAAAGATGAGGCCATCCTGCATCTGACAGCTGCAGAAGGCACTGGCCCTGAGCTGTCAAAAGCCGAGGCCCCCAGGGGAAGGGTTGCTCTGAAAAGGTCAGAGCCGATACCAACCCCAAGGAGCTGATGCTGATATCTCAATTCTGGGATCCACTCTGAAGGAATCGGGACCGAGCTGGTCAGGGACACTGTCGGGGTCAAGGAAAGTAATATTCCATACTTTGATGCCAGTCCATTCAGGAGTGTCAGGCCCTGCAGCACCGACACCAAAGTTCAGATGGGAGGAGGAGGAGGCTGTAGTATCGGGGTTAGAGTTCTCACACATCCAGCATGGATTGGAGAAGGCAAGATCCCCAGCTGGATCTGAACTTTGAGAAAACTCATCATCATCCGATCCATATCAGAGTAGGACAACCAAGAGGATCTATGGGGAAACAGAGGACTGGGTTGACCTAACTGCCGACAGTCTGGATAGGTGAGGGAGACTTACTCCATCGTAGAATATGGCTCCAAGACCTCCAATCTGGAGGAGTCTGACTCAGAATTTGCTCAGGAGAAGAGCTGTAAATCCTGTGTGGTCTCCTACTGAGTGCTTGGAGCCGAGGTCTAAGGGTCCGGGAGAGAAGTGGGCTTGGCTGACACCGGCTCCACTGGATCCAAGAGCCCTTTTGGATTCAAAGAAAAGCAAGAGGGATCTGAGAATGATGGATATGACCACCTCCTTCTCTTCTCAGGAGCAAAAGCTGTGGTCCCCGCAGTAACAAAAGGGGCACACTTCTTTGGGACAGGGGTCTGGGCTCCAGAAGCTGGGAGAGGACCTCACAAAATAAGTTTAATGCACCAGCCAGCAAAAGTCCAGTGATTGAAGGCCAAGCAGATATCACATGGCATCCCCAAGTGCCCTGGACCCAGGCAATACACGCACCTCTTGTTGGCATCCAATTGGGGAATCTTATGCTCACAAGATGCACACCTCTTAAAACCAGATAGTTTGTCAGACATGCTAGAAGATAGACACACACATGCACAATTCACACTTGTACACTATAAACTATAAGCTATACACTAACAAACTGAAAAATACAGGGCAAGGTTTTTTTTTTTTTTTTAATACAGCAAAAAAAAAAAAAAAAAAAAAATCTGACAGGAAAAGATACCTTAAATTGGAGGGCAGGTTAACACTACAGGCACTGAAAGGCTATAAATTAACTAGGACAGAAAAAGAGCTAAGAAGACTACAAAAACAGAGAAAAAAATTTACTTAGCTGGACAGAGGCTCAGAATCACGTCTGTGCTGGAAGGCGGCAAATGAGATCTGACTGTTTGAAGAAGAGTGAGGCACTATGAGAAAGGGAGGAGTTTGAGGCTCATATCTTATGTCTGGAAAAAAATGGACGATTTGGATCCAAAGACACATTCATGATGCATAATAGCATCCTGACTTCGCCCAGAATGATACCACAATACAAGAACAAAATGATTGACTTCAACAATTGGCTAAGCTTCTGATGTCATTCAAAGGGGATCCAGTATCTGTCTGCCTGGGACGACATGATCAACAGACCACAATGCTTTGCCAGAGATGGTCTGCATCTGTCACCCCTGGGATTCAGGTTACTGGCTAAAGATCTTGTCTCCCCTATAGTGCCTTTTTTAGGCAAAGTTCAAAGGACAAAACCACCACCGTAACAGGTACAAGCATGCAAAATCTGGAGGTAATGCTACTCAATGCTAGAAGTCTAAACCTCAAAATGCACTCTCTCGAGGCACTCCTAAAAATGGAGAACATTGATATCTGTGCAGTAACTGAGACCTGATTCAAGGCTCCAGAGAGCACCCCTGCAATATCAGGCTCCAACTCTTACCACACTTTTCAGCCACCAAACCAGGATTGAAACACTAAAGGTGGAGGAGTGTCCATATTCACACCACCAGGTTAGTTGCCCAACACAATGCGTCTGAAATTCTCCAGGTACAACTAACACTAGGTAAGACTGCAATCCAAATTGTAGCTTGCTACAGATCCCCCACCATGCCCCAAGATTCTCACTACACCTGTCTAAACATACTGGAAAATATTAATATACAACCAAACACCCTAATACTGGGTGATTTCAACTACTCTGCCATTAACTGGGAAAACTGCTCATGTACCAACATCTTTGCCCAACGGTTCTTGGAATTCATAAATTCCAATGCCCTGGATCAACTAATCCATAGTCCCACCAGGGGCTCCAATATCCTAGACCTGGTCATTACTAACATGGGAAATCAATGCTCCACTCCTATGGTCACCCCCTCATTGGTCAGGTCAGACCATAAGCTAATCACCCTTAACATCCGCATCCCACCCCCCAGTAAGGAAACCTCCATAAAAAACTTCTCCAAAGCCAACTTCATGCTACTCAAGTCAGAAGTTACACACTTCGTGACACCCATGCAGATGGGAACTGAAAGTTCGACTGCAGAGTCCTACACTAAGGCACTATACGAGCACATCCACTCATGCATGAATCGTACCATCCCAAATAGAACCAAGATGCTCTCCTCTATTAAAAAAAAAAAAAAAAAAAAGCCAATCTGCTGGTCCCCCTTCCATAAACAAACTTTACAACAAAAGGAAGAAACTGTTGCAGAAAAAAGGAAAATCCCAGGATACAAAAAACTCCATTACCAGCCTCAGTAAGAAGCTGAGATCCCTCATAAAATCCTCCAAAGCTAGTTACAAAAATAACACTGCCAAAGATTCCAAAGACAATCACAAGGCATTCTATAACTGTCAAGAATCTAAATGGCAATGCTCACACCTGTTCTGAGCTACAACAGAATGGCATTAAATATACGGATCCCAAGGATATTGCCAATATCCTGGCAGATCTGTTCAGTGCCAACTTCATCCCCCTCTCACCCGCTAAAGGGCCCATCTCAATAAGATTGCCAAATTCCGGTAATAACAGCCACACAGGTAAAAAACGCACTCTCCAAAGCTAAGAATACAGCATCCATGGGACCAGATGATATCCCGGCTGTGTACTTCATGAACTACAAAATGAAGTGGCACCTCACCCAAGGCTTCGTGCCCACTGAGTGGCACACAGCTACAGTTATCCCACTCTACAAGGGGGATCCACCTTGGATTCCGGGAACTACCGCCCATTCAGTCTGACGAGCCTGATCTGCAAGGTCATGGAATGTATTATCATGGAACTTATAAACAAAGACATTGGCAACCTTAAAACACTGGACCCCACCCAGTTTGGGTTCGTGAAGGGCCGATCTCGTCTTCTGAACCTGATTGACTTCTTTCAATCAGTCTCTAGGGCCGTGGACGAGGGTAAGGCAGTCCACACAGCCTAGCTGGACCTCGCCAAGGCCTTTGACACCATCCCCCACTCTGGAATCATAGATAAACTTACTAAGCTGAGCATTAATCCTTACAGCACTCGATGGGTTGCCAACTGGCTTACTGACAGAACCCACACTGTAAAAGTAGCTGACTCCAAATTCACCTCCAGACAAGTGGAGTACCTCAGGGTTCAGTCCCAGGACCTCTCTTGTTTGACATCTACTTCTCTGAAGGACAGGCCAACACTAAGGGACTCTGGCTAACAAAGTTCGCAGATGACTGCAAACTGGGAGCCATTATTGAATCCCCAAATGATGTGAATACTGTACAAGAGGGCCTTACAGAAACATATGCTTGGTGCCAGAGCTTTGGGCTCAAGCTCATTGCCAAGAAATGTTTAGTTATCTCCTTTGGGAAAAAAACATGTACCTATGAATTACCACATAGGTGGCAGTACACTGAACACCAAAAGTGTGATAAGAGACCTGGGGACACAGGTGGACAGTGGGCTCACCTTCAATAACCACATCGCCACAGCAGTCAGGAAATCCTATGTGGCACACCTCATCACTAAGGGCTTTTCATTCAGAAAAAGGAGGTCATTGTCCCACTGTACACATCTCTCATTAGACCCATTATAGAATACAACGTCCCATTTGGTATGTACCTCTCAAGACATCTGCAACAACTGGAAAGGCCACAGAAATATCTCACTAAAAGAATCATAGGCCTAAAGCAGATGCCCTATGCTGACCGCCTTAAAAATCTCCAGCTATACTCTGTCGCATATCATCTACTCAGAGGAGATCTCTGCTTAACATACAAGGCCATGTCAAACCCAGAGCTATTGGACATGCGACACTTAAAGAAATCCCAATCCCTCAGAGCCACACGTTCCAGGGATCTAAACCTTGTCATCACAATGAACAAAACATGCTGGAGGGATAGGTTCCTGACCCAGAGACTCCTCAGACTCTGGAATAGACTGCCCATACATGTCAAGCAGAGCACCTTTTGGCCCTCTTCAAAAGGAACTATGATGATTGGATGGGAGAAAGGAAATTCACCCTGGGGATCACGTCAGTCACCCTGCTAGACAGGGGTCCAGGGAAGAAATAGCCAGGGAATTGTTATGGCTAGGCTTGTATAGGCCCTAGGGCTGACAGCCTAGTACCAACCTATGAACAATATCCGATCCAAACCTTTTAGAAAACAATCAACTTTTTGTTTCATTTGCGTTAATAAACTTGGTTCAACAGTGTCTAAAGTCATCCTTTATATCGTACATTTACTCAGCTCACAACCTCCCCTTACACTGTAAACCTAAAGCGCATTCCATGAGGTCTGTTGCCAGTTCCATAACCTTCTTAAGAAATTCTTCAATTAATGAAATTTGTGCAGCTGCAACATGGTCTACCCTGCACACCTTTGCTAACCATTATGAGAACTGATAAGACAAGGTCCATCCTCTACAATGGCAGCATAGCAAATAATTTCTCAGCTGTATGAATACTTTCCTGTCCCCTAATGCACCACAGTACTAAGTTATTCCAGCTGTTTGCTGGAGTGTTGGCAGCATACTTCTCAACTTTCTCAGACCTTGGCTCAAAATATTGCTCTGTAATTCTCTAAACTGGTGATTCTGAAAGAAAAGGTGGTATACTACAATTAATAACATACAATAATGGTTTTATTTTTCCAGAAAATGCATGTTAATGTAATGTATATTCTCATAGTCTGTAAACTTCTTAATATTTTCAAAAACATTCTTGATCATTTCTTGATTTGTACCTGACTTTGAAGGCAAGAGGTTCAGCTCTATGGTGGGAGGAGAAAATGGTCCAAGCTGTATTTTACTATATCTAATGAAATCCCCTTCCCACAATAAAAGTTACCAACTCATTGTTTGCATTGTGCCTTTTTCAGGTTCACAACATTTTTCCACAAAATGTAGGCACAGCCTTCAGATCTCATAATGGAATGTTTGTTCCTCAAGTGCATCTGTGAGAGAAGTATGATTCCCACAGGCACTCTCAGTGCCTTTACTATACAAGGTTTAACACCTGATAAATCTTTCTTATGAGAAGCCAGCTGTTCTTTCAGAAGGGAACTAAAACTGTATTAAACTAAGAAAAATGTAAGCAAGCCTTCAAAAGTAAAATAAGCATTCTACTTGCCATTTTAGTAATTACTGTAACCCTGTACTGTTAAATTTGCAGCTTCAAGGTATATTCACTCTCTTTCAAAAAATACAGGCAGAACATTTGTACTGTAGTAAAAACTTGTGGGCTATATATTTGAAAATGAGCTTCCTTAAAGTAGCTTTTCAAAAGAAACTTGATAATGAACTTCAGTCCCAAACCACAGACTCTAGCTGGCAAACATCATCACCTCTGAAGAAACAAAATGAAAAAAAAAAAAAAAAAAACACTTTTGGACAGGTTCCACTGCAAACCAGAAGCTCTTGGCATTCAGATTGCACAGTCACAAAATATTACAAAGGTCAAACAAGAAATCAATCCAGAGTTATTTTATCTTTGTGACTGTAACTCCCCATGGATGAAAATCAACTACATCCAGGAATTTTCTCCATCTTCTGACTTAGTCCAAGCCCGCAGTTTCAAGCTATCAACCCTTTCGTACATATTCTCTAGGACTGCCACACTTGTATTGCAAAGCAGTATCTATCTCCTATGATGTTTTCCCTCTCTAGATTTTATGCAAGGTCTATCCTATCAGTTAACCCTTTCCTAGATAATCACCTTCTCGGAGTTCAGGCTAAAGTAAATTTTACCAGTTACTGCTAAAATACTTCTTCACCCAACTCTGTACCACTATGCTACATGATCCCCCTTGTGATTCCAGGGGGGTTGAGTAGGGGGTCAAGCTACTTTTGAGGACAGGCTATGTGCAAGTGGGACAGGCCATCCTATGAAGAACTTTAAAGAAGTGAAAATGGTTAAATTCAAATTATTGTTATATCTGAACCACTGCAAATGGGCATGATGTGTACCAAAAGTAAAGGGTCAATGCAACAAATAATATTAAAGAAAGCTAAAGTCTGTTTAACTATTCCTTTTTCAGTGGTTTCTGTTCATATGTTTGAGTTTACCACTAAAGGAACAGATAAGGTGTTCCCAACTTTACCATAGTGCTCTTCCTGTAAGGTAACTGCCTCCAAACCCCACTATGAGGTATCAGTGTAAAGAACAAATGGTTTGGAGAAGTTCAAGTTAGACAATACTGATTTTAATGTTGAAAATTTTCAGCCTCCTCAGTTGACTTTACCCTGTATAGTGCTTTGGCTTTAGCTCAGTGAGAGGAAATGCCACACTGGCAAAATACTGTATAAACTTCCTGCAATAACATGATGCTTGGTAACAGGTCATGGCCAACCTTCTATAGCTTCAGTTTTCTATTTCTGGGTTCTCATTACTCCCCATACAATGACACAGCCCAGATACTTTGCCTATGTTATCCCAAGTTTAGATTTAGAATGGTTGGCTGTTGACACAGCTCATCCTAGTGTATCTAACACAGCTTTCACAGTCTTCACTGAATATACTTTGTCTACACATGCAGCAGTTAAATCAGCTGTGAGGTCTTAACAGTATGTTCAGTAATCTCTGAAAGGTGAC
Organism: Protopterus annectens; assembly: GCF_019279795.1. Taxonomy (NCBI): domain Eukaryota; kingdom Metazoa; phylum Chordata; order Ceratodontiformes; family Protopteridae; genus Protopterus; species Protopterus annectens. The sequence continues at coordinate 188,791,663 of NC_056738.1, forward strand.
TGGGACTATCTTAGTTCTGGTCTTTTCTTAAATTTCACAGTTTTATTAAATTTCCCTAAAAACCCATCCCTTTGGGGGATGGTATACTAAGGTACTTAATTTTAAAACAATGGCATATTGCCAATCCTTTGAATACAGTTCCTTATTCAAAGCCTAACTCTACATAATAGAACTAGCTCCTTGGCTGTGACTTTTGCCATTATTGTCTTGAAAGATACAGCTTCTGGGAATTAGATGGCCTTCTGTTTTCACTGCTGGCCTCAAGGAGTAGGGTGGCCTTTCGAAATTCAGGACTAGAGAAACAATACTTATTTGTGGGCAAAAATATTTCAGGTTAAAATCTTCCTAATATTTTCTTCCAAATTTCTATACCCAGATGTTCCTCTAAAACATGATGGCAGGCAAACCTTAATACTGTGTTCATAAATGCTTTGGGCACCAATAACTGTAAACTATCCTCTCTGCGGCACCAATAACTGTAAAATTGCCCTTTTCTCTCTTCTCATCCGACAAAGCAGGTCAACAGCCACCTCAAAGTAGAGGTAAGAGCTGATACTGGTCATACATTCAGGATCTTTGTTACCCCAACACGATGTTCTTCACTTGTCAAAGTACAAGATCCTCCCATTGTGCTTTTTAAAATTAATATGAATAATCCCAAGGTCCATTAGTTCTTCATTCCCCTTCCTGTAATGAGACCGGTTCTTCTACAGTCATGGCAGGTAAGGTCATCACTACTATGGCAAAGACAAACTGATCTTTGAGATAAAGCTCAGAAAATGGTATACGCAATCCCATTCTTCTACTCAACCTCTGCCGACCTACTACGTAGAGTTTTCCCAGAGGGTAATATGTCCTTATTTTTGAGTAGGTCTTGCACAATACTCAAATCATCCTTTCTTACACAAGTTTTCCCATAGTTTTATGAAATGGGGAAAACCTTTCCAAAAAAGACTTCATATGTCAGATTATGGATAGTCCCTTCAGGATATTTAGCTAAACCTAGGGTGGCACATACTTTAATAGGGAAGTTTGGATGTATGTATCCTTTTTTTACCAGGTTAGTTCCACTAGGCTTGTGCTTCTTTTCAGGGAAGACCAGAGGTGGTATTTATACTACATGGAGGGAAATTTGATTAGGGCATGGAGAAATTTGTCTGCTCTGCTCTTTCAGATAGGTGCTCTGGGATCTTTTACATTCATCTGAGCTACCACCCAACTCATGCAGATTGAATCCCAGTTTAATGTCTCATCCAAATGATGCCACACTCAGGAGTGCAGCATCCTCCATTGCTGCAGTGCAATATCATCAATCCAATCATCTTGAGTGGGAAAAGAAATCACTGCCTCCTGATCTTCCAGCACCAAGGGTGAATGTGTTACCTGTTTAGCCACTGACACTTGTAGACTGGCAGTTTCTACTTAGCTAGTGGTATTCTTTCTGTGCTCAGATACATATTTCTCATTACTGCCTTCAGGTTTTTCCCCTCTGCAAAAACTTTACAAATTATAAATTCACTGCATTATGTTAGTATCCAAGAACAGAGTTTGAGAGTACACATCACACTGCATACGTTCAGAGTGTACTTGACAACTTTTGGCCAAATACCGAGACTTATAACACACAAAACATTTTATTCAGTCCCTGCTTCTTTATGTGATTCCCCCCAAGGTCTTCTCGTCCTCAATCATTAACCCAATACTGTTCTTAAAATATGTACAGGAGATTGGGAACCTGTTACCTTCTGTCAGGGTTTGCTAGGTCTGCAGTCATGAGATATTTCTGAATCAACTCAAGCTGATCCACTGTAGCAGAAGCCCCCCCCCCCCCGAGAAACCCATCTTTATTGAGTAGCAGGAACGGTTCTTGACAAGCCTGTTTAAAACAAGTTTGACAGTCTTTGGGGCCATGTTTGTTTCAGATTGTAACCATTTCTGTGCAAGGTTAATCAGGTCAAACATTTGAGACTGGCATTTTTTCTACAGTTCACGAACTTTGAAATCACTGAGCCTGGACTGCAGGTGTTGCTCCACTATGAGATATTTCACCTTCCTTTCTATTTTTTTTTTTTTTTATACTACACTTCACCAAAACTGAATAAAAAAAACAAACAGAGCCCTTTCTGCTTTAGGCCACCCTTTTCTTTCTGACATTAGCTCAAAGGTTAGCAGGATAGCCTATACATCTACACTGTTAATCTATTTGTAAGAAAGATCGGGATCTAAGGCGACTGCCCAATTATGCTGCAAGTAGTTGCTATCATATATGATACCTTTGACAGTGATGACAGGTATTGTAAAGCTTCAACACTCTGGAACATTTTATTGGTTTCTCCATGGGGCCTAATGTTTGTTCCCACTACAGCCTGTTAAGTTTCTTGCTGGGCAGCAGTATTTTCACAGAGGACTTCTCTCAGTTTATTCCATTCCTTTTCAATTCATAGTCAATTGCTTACCAGAACTACCAATCTGTTAATCTAAAATACTTGCTGGACCAAGCTACTTTCTTTGGCATTTGTGCAGATTCCATTTTCTTCTACTGGGTGTGTAAGGAACAGAGCGTTGTGCCATACTTTGCTCATTAAAAATTCTGAACTTGCAGTCTGCTATTTTCTTAGGAGTCAGCAGTAATGGGAGATATAATTCTGCCAAATTCTCCACCACATGCTGTTAAATTTGTAGCTCTGGATAAGTACTTTAGTCACCTTTTCCAAAACAGAGTCAGAATGCATGCACCTCAGTAAAATCTACAGATTATGTATTTGAAATTAGTAATAAAACATGCCAGCAATAGAAATTATTTTCCTTCAGCAGCCTTTCAAAGGAAACTTGTTAATGAAGTTCAGCTCCAAATTACAGGATCTAGCTGACAAACATTTTTGCTCTTTTTCTCTCACCATTAGCAAAATGAAAACCATACTTCTGATGATGTTCAATGGTTACGGCATTCAGGTTCCACAATCACAGGTCAAAATCAATTCAAAGTTGCTCACTTTTCACTTTCTGACTTTATGGTTGAAGTTCTCATAGCGGAACATCAGTTACATCCATGGAGCCTTTCAGTTTGTAGATACTGGTCTGTGTTTTGTTCACAATTACTTATATTGCAGAATAGTAGCTAGCTTCCCTCTGGTTTTCTGTGCAGGCTCACATTTATTCTATATTCCCTGTCTCACCTTGTTAACCATCTTCTCGTTTTCAGGTAATTTGCCCTTCTAGGAGTAGAATAGTTCATACTAAACTGAATTTAGCCAATTATTGCTAAAATACCATTTTCAAGCAATCCTGTACCAATATGCAATAATTGAAAGTGGTGTGTGAAACTGTATATAAAAGTCTGTACTGCTGGACTACACCTCAGTTTGCAAGTGAAACCAACTGCTAGATGATTACTAATTATCTTCAGAGTGATGCAATTTTTTTTTTAAATAAGGTAGATGGCACGAATGTCTCCCTTCCTGCTAACTAGGCACGGTCTTTCATGAGACAAGTACCTAAGCATCAAAGAAATCAGAGTATGTGCCAGAGCATATTCAACCTCCAGGGCCCTCAAACAAGCTATCAATGGTGGGTTCTGACAATCATCTGTGCATCAGCCTTGACTACTCAATGGCTGCCCCACTACTAGATTATCTGACTGTTTCCCAATCTGAACCATTTCCCCACAACTTTAAGAATCTCCGCATTCTAAAACATGTTGATTTGTCAGACTGACCTTTCTGTAAAGGACCAGATGGTTGTTGAGAAGCTCCTGTCTCAACCTCTTTGCTCAAAGGGATGTTTATATACTTTCCTGATCAAGAAGCATGGATTTATTTCCCCTCCTTCTAGGTCCCTAAAAGTCAGAAGGTTCTTAGTACATTCTGAGCATCTGCAATTTCAAACCTTAATACCAATTATATGAATTTCCTTATAGGTTCATAGGCAAGTAATAGGTTAGTTGCCTCTGCAAGCCATTTTATGCCAAGCCAGTTTTGCTTTTGGTGCATGAATTAACCTATCCCATCCATTTGGTGTTGGATTGTCCTTGCCCATCTCATGGTTGATAATTATATTGACCCTAGTAAGAATAACTGTGATCATAACAGAGATAACATCAGGGAACCCATGCATGCGATAAAGCATTTAAGAGATGCCTCTGTCCATTAATAGTACAGGGACAGTCCTGGGGTAAAGTTTTTATTACCCATACACAGATCCAGGTTATGCTTGAATATGAACAGGGATGAACTTTATTTAACATGGATGGGGAGTGGTCCCAAGCAGTGGTATCCTCAGCGATATACCTGCCCCTCCCAACAATTCTGTTGATGTAGTAGAGGAGGTTTAGATCCCTGAACTGAGCACTTCTGAGGACATTTGACTTGGTGTACAGTAGGCCCATCATTAATGGGTTACAGGATGCCTTGCATGCTAAACAAAGTTCACCTCTTCGTCTGTAGTTAAGAGTATAGTGACAAGGCTTTGAGACAGTCCATGTAGAACATATTCTTCAGGCCTTACATCTTTTTAGTAAGGTATCTCTGTGGGCATGCCAGTTGTTGCATGTATCTGGACAGATGCATGGCAAAGGGGCCTAATGACCTATTGAAAGCTGAGTAGGGGGATCAGTGACATCTCTAGATTTACACATACTCTGATTATAAGCTACACAATACAGAAGACCGAACTTTCAACCAACATGTGTCCACAGTTGTAAGTTAAGTAACTGTCTACACAAGTTCTCAAATCTTGAGCAACTGAGTCAATTCTTAGGGTCATATTATCAATGTAGTAGTTCCCCAGAGTAAATGACTTCCCAACAAATACAATAATGCAATTTTTGGCATTCAATTTCTGTCCACAATTTTGGTACCAGTTACTTATACAGGTCAAATCTTCCTGCAGGATAGCTAAGTCAATTGGGGATTCAATGACTGCTGCTAGTTTACAGTCATCTACAAACTTGGACAGCCAGAGCCCTTTGGTATGGATTTTACTACACAGAAGTAGATGCCAAAAAGGAGAGGTTTCAGTATTGAGTTGCAGAGGATTCCACTGGTCACTTTGTGGAGGTAGGATGCAGGAAATCAAAGTAGGGAAGTTATCAGTCAGCTAGCTGGCCATCCAGTACATGATGCAGGAGTTAATTCACAGTTCAGTTAGCTTTTCTACTATACCTGATTTGGGGATTGTGTCAAAAGCTTTAGCCTGGTCAAGGTATGCAACACGTACTTTACCTTCAGCCATTGATTCAATGACCTTTTCAAAAAAGTCCACAGGTTGAGGAAGCATGACCTGCCCTTGACAAATCCAAACGGAGATAGATCCAGTGTTTGGAGGTTCCCTATGTCCTTACTGACTAGTTCCACAAGTCTTTCTATGGCTTTGCATGCAAGCCTAGTCAGACTTACAGGTCTGTAATTGCCTGTAGAAAGTTCTCCCTTATGTAGTGAATGACAAGCTGCTCTTCATTCACTTGGTACAAAACCTGTATTGGGGCAGAGGTTGAACATGCTCCCTACTGAAATGTTGGCACTACAGATACAGGAGAAAAGCAAATCTTCAACATCTCTCTTTTCCCTTAAACTTCACTCCCAATGTGGGGGCAAGCCTCCCACACCCTAAAACTTATATATACATACTCTGAGATTGCCATACCTCAGAAAAAGGGAATATTTCATGAAATGGTCATCTTGGACTTGGTATATGCAAGTATGTTTTTTCAGCCAGTGTGTGTGTTCAGGACTCACTCTAGCGGATCCCAACATTTCAAATGGTTACAGTTTGAACTGTATTTTTAGGGGGGGGGGTAAATTTTGCTTCATGCTATTTAAGATGCATGTGTGGATGTTGTCAGTTACCACTGATGCTTTATTTTAGGTTCTGACAGCTCTTTTAGAATTTGGCCTTGTGTGACAGCTGGAGGAGAGTCAGTTTCAGGTTTATCTTGTGGGACAGATGGAAGGGAGAGGGAGTAAAGTTTGAGCTGAATTTATCAGCAAGCAGGTTCAAAATAACTGCAGTCTCAGTGTAGGTAACATTGTTCACAACCACATCAGTGCACTGCTGCACTGTGGTTCTGACATTATGAACAGAAAAAATGGTCTTGTGATCATCTTTGGCTTGGGTAGCTATTTTAGCTTCAAATTCATCTCTAGTTGATTTTATTAAGCTCCCAAGTCATTTTACTTCAGTCAAGAGGGGTCTACCATTCTAGGAATTACTCATCTTACTTTTCATCACGTTCTTCCTTTTACTGTAAAGCTTGTTGATATTATGGTTCCACTGTGGGGGGGTTGGTTCTGGGGTTTGCCCAGTGCTTCTTCCTACAGGGTGCAGCTGTTTACATACTGGTATAAGGTAGTGGTGTACATATTCATATATCCAGTGCAGTCATCTGCGTTTGATGGGGATTTGTTGCTTACCGATGTATCACTTAGGAGTAGGCAGAATTTATAAAGGTACACCGAGGAGAAGGGGGGGTATGTGGTTTCAATTTTATTTAGAAGGAGACTGCTTTATGATCAAACCCAGTAAATGATGAAGATACACAAAGGATGGTGCAAGATGTCCCCATATTAGTAAGGACAAGATCCAAGATGTTGTTCCCCAGTAGAGGGTACTCTGATGAATTGTTCCAGGGCATTTGTACTGACAAAGTCCAGTCCAGGAATCTGTGTTTGCGCCCTGGTGTTGGTGTAGATTTCAAAGTACACAGCTGGTTAGTTTAGATCACATAGGAAAATGGTACTGGGTTTAATAGAGAGTGATTCAATTTTCTGTAGATGGGAGTTGTGGCTTACTTGGGAAAAAGAGGGAGTTCTATAGGGAACTAATATATGGTATGGGCCTTTCTGATGGCTATCTGGATAAAAAATATCTAGTGCATTGTGCTGCTTTACCAGTCTTGCTGCGAGTCTCTTCTGGATGAAGATGAATATACCTCCACCTTTTTTTCCCCTACTGGTAGTAGCTGGTCTATGTGGAAGGTGTTAAAGCCCTGCCAAGCTGGAGAGCTCTCTGCTATTTTAAACAATGTTTCAGTCACTACACAGATATCTGCATCTTCCAGGGTGAGAATAGCTTAACAGGGAGTAGAGTTTCTAGCGCTTAACATTGATCATGTAACATCTACATATTTTTCTTTGTTAAATTGGTAAATTTACCAGGTTGCCATTGCCTAAAAAAGGCACTTGCGTGGGTAAATGTCTTTGCCAATAATCAAAACTCTAGACAGAAAGATACAGGCCACCCCTGGCAAAGCAGTGTAGTCAGGCAATCACATCCTCCTAGGCTGACAAACACTGCCCCCCCCCCCCATTTGAATGACGTAAAAAAACCTAAGCTAATTACTTTTTGCTCATATTGCGGCATAATTCTTGGGGAAGGCAGAATGATGCTCAGTGCTAGACTCGTACCTGCCTTCATGTCTCTCTTCATACAGTCCAAAAAGGTACATCTTAAGTCACAGACACTTGGAATTACTTGGGCACCTGCATGGTCACTTTATTAGCATGAATATCACTGCTTCTAGAGGGTATCTGACTGGCATAAACAGATATGATGGAGGTCTAGCAGTACATCAAAAATGGAAGTCTCAAATTTCTACAGCTCTACTTCATGGCAGTGCATACTTCAATGTAACAAGTGGCCCTCAGAAATTCTTGCATACTCAGGATTTTCTTGTACTGGCCATGATGATGGAGGCCTTTCAAAAAAGCTGCCTTCCATTTTTTCTTCCCCTAGATGGGCAAACAATTGCTTGTTGTACCAGCTCAGCCATCCTGTTTAAAACTACTAGCCTAGGGTCTTCTCTGAATTTGTTCATTGGAGATCACTGGGAATTGTCATTCCTCCTCCTTGTTCAGTGCATTGCCTTAATTAGAGAAGCTTACATTCTGTTCCAAGTTAAGACTGTGCAGCTAGGGACGGCTTAAGAAATAAATATTTACTATGCATAGTAAATCTATGAGGAGACTCTTCTTAATGGATTCTGTAGTTTGGTTTCTTTCTGTCATTCACAATCTGAATAAAAAAAAAAAATCTCAGATCTTATGCTGAAGAAAAACTTCAGATTCCTGTTTGCCCTAGTCCAGTGATGGCAAACCTACGACACGTGTCAAAGGTGACAAGCCACATTTTGGGTGACACGCCAACATTCACAAACACCAGAGTTACCAAAGAAACTGCTTTTGCATTTGTTTCTTGTGTGAAGTGCATTGAATTATTTTGTGCAAGGAGACAGTTCAACAACACTGCTACAGAGGTATACTGTCTCAACAGAGTCTGCAAAGGGCAATGCTGACATTTTCTCTTTGTGGTTACAATTCTGCAAAGGGCAAATAGTCTGCATTTCTAGGAGTGTCCTCTTACATTCCTCTCAACTGTCCCTCTTAATCCCTGCTAAAACTGATTTTTTACACTTCATAATGACAACAATTAGATTTATAGACATTTTAATTCAGAAAATGTATATTAATTCACACTCATTTTTCTGTCAGTGTCTCACATTAATAGTACAAGTAGTTTAAAACTGTCCATGTCTCTTATTTCTAGATTTGTCCCTGATTCTGTTGAGATTTACCCCTCATGTATTGAGAGCCATGTTGTTTTACTTATTTAATTTACTTTATTTTTGTTTGGGAGGGTGACACACAAGCAGAGTTAAGTTAGGCATTTTTCCGAATTTTTCACACGCTGAACCCAAAAGGTTCGCCATCACTGCCCTAGCCCTTAGTCAATCAATTGTAAAAGTTCACGTGTTGCACTTCTGGATTCTGATGATATGGCAGATGGCAACTCTAAAGGAGCAGTTTTTGAGACAGACTCTCTACCACATGCTTCTTATGAAGAACATTTCTTCCCCTTAGAAGCATGTTGACTTGTCATTTGACTAAACTAGTTCAGCAGATCTGGAATTCATATTTTGAAAAACCCTTCTTTTGGTGCCCATCACTGAATCTTCAAGCTGCAAGATTTTATATATGCAGAACCAGATTTCGATTTTCACAAAACTTAATGACCCAATGGGTATTCATCAAAACACATCCCAGCTATCTTACAAAAGCTGATTCTCATGGGTCTTTTAACCAACACATTGACCTCCTACTGCTGTTCCTGTTGGCATAGAACTGAGTACACATGCTGTCCATATCCTAGATGTTCACTAAAAGCTACAGCTTTAACTCCTTACAGTGCATGAGTTCAAAGTAGCTTTTTACCGCCTACATGTCATAAAGGATTTCCAATGTTGAAGAAACACTTTATCAATATGAGTGCAATGCATCATTTTCTGTCATCAGAAAGTTCTTGGCAAATAATGTCAAAGGGCACTCAAGAGGATAGACACTTTCAGTGCTTGCTTTAGGAAAATTTCCTTGCTGACATCAATGTAGTCATCTTGTCATCATAATGTAATTTCACTAAGCAATAGACCCAACTTCTACTGTAGAATTACAGCAATACTTGGGAGGGTTGTATTTCAGGGCACTTATCCTGATACTCTTTGTGCCAGACAGGCTCCTCCTGACCATTTGGGATAGTGCTGTTGATTTAGCTTAAGGGATACAATGTAAAGTGTCCCTTGAAATAAGTAGGTCCTCAGAAATGTCCTTCTACTGTGGATAGTTTCTTTCCAGCATTCTGTCCTACTTTCTGATCGGTTCCCAATCTTGTAGTTGAATCCTTCTGTAAGGATATCAGGTTTACATATTTATTATCATTATAATCTTAATGTTTCCCACAGTCAGAACTGCATTCAAGCAGATAACAACAAACCTTAACATAAACGTGAAGATACAGTCTTCAGGTTAGAGGGGCATTTCTCCACTAGCAATGAGACTTGAGATTTTCATAACTGGACAGCACAAGGGCATGGGGTAGCTGCTCCAATACTCCATAAGGCCCTCTCAAAGACCCTCAAATATAGTTAAGTATTCCTCCTTGATCAAAATAACTCCTGAAACACTGCTGGACTAAATGTGTCTTGAATCAACCTATAATGGAATCATGAAACTGTAACTGGATTACTGTGACAAACATCATGTAATTATTTTAAAAAGATTAAGGAAAGAAAAAAATCCCCCTTTCTTACACTGCAAGTCGTACACATACTTTTTTTATCATTTCTTGTACTGGCTGCAACATAAACTCACATTATAAAAAGTTAAAATGAACAATTTGTTTAAACAAAATTGTGTGTTTAGCAATGCGAGTTTGCCTTCTCTAGCACAGTAACTAGAAATGGTCTTGCATTTATTTGCATTTCACTAAAAGGTCGGCAAAAAGGTCACAAAATCCACAATGTAAACAAATTCAACACTGCATTATTTCTAATGCAAAGAAAAAAAAAACCTATATAATTATAGATCTATAAGCTGTATGTCGGAAAGTATATGACTAGATTATTCATTTAGGGTCAGCAGTCTTTTCATAAGATATATTAATTTTAGACCGAACAATTATCCAAGTTTCTGCCCCTAAATTTACAGAGGTAAAGGTCAGCATGGCTATCACCTTAAGGGTGCCAACATTTCAATATAACCTATTTAAACAGTCACAAGCATATCAATGCAGATACTGAGAAACAGTACTACTTCAAAGGGCCTTGTACAAGTCAGATGCATGCAGTCTTCATCCCAGAAATAAAAAAAAATCTTAAAGATACAGATATGAATATGACTTTCCAATACAAAAGTAGCATTTATGCCATCAATGGAAGGCAAAACAGTACTTTAATAATAAAACCCAAGAGAACCTATATTAATGAACAGTGAGGGGAAATGACTATAGAGAGTATAGCACAAGGACGTCTCCTTCATTGAAAAAACAGAAATAACTCAGTCTGAGTCAAAGATTCAATATGTTGCTTTGTAAACAAAGCTTCATACAGATTTGTTATGTATATCTCATCAATAAATCTCTTTGTACTGTAAATACCTTATCTGCACATCTAGCAAGAGAAGCAAGAAAAATATTAAAATTAATTCAATGCCATATGAACACAAAATACCAAAATAAAATATTTATTCTTCAGTCTTATGGAATTTCAACCACAGTGTTGTTATGGGAAATTTTAAATAAATGCTGAAAAAAGGTGTCATGTGCTTTACTTGTCTTGGTCAGACATTCCATCCAATCCCTACAGAAATAATGCACAGTGACTCTCTGCCAGTCCTGGAAAACTATTTTTGCTACTCAGTGACTCTACTGGAATATGGCACTGTCTTTGTTACTGTTTCCGTTTCTCATTTGCTTTACTTATTAGCGATAACATGCATATACACAAAAGAGAATATTTTAGAGATAAAACGTTATTCGTACTGTGTAACAGGGCAAAGGAGGAAAACACAGGACACCTTGAGTACAGTACACTTTGAAAGGGTATACCTGGTAGAATGGTAGTGGCCTTCACCCTGCACATGCCATAACTGTCTGCTAACCTACTGAAGGCTAAACATTCTGCCACAATAAGCCTTCACACAGATGTTACTCATGGAAAGTTTCACTTCAACTTAGGCAGTGACAGGTAAACTCAATTATTGATTTATAGGCGGCATTAGCTGGTCTGATTCCCTCAGCCTCCATTGCCTGACTGTGACTCTGAGCAAATCGTATAATTAAGACGCTGCTCATGGGCTGCACCTGAAAAAGTACTCTACCCTGTAAAACAAAAACAAATGTAAATGGTACAAATCAGAATACATTCTCACAGCTGCCTGCAAGTCCAAGACCATCTAAGATGATAATCAAGGCTTGAGAAAGCACTCAGTCCAACAATTCTAGTACAATGTTTCTGGTTTGGGCTTTTGCAATAACAATTGGTTACAAACTGGTAAAACTGAAACAATATTCAGTCTGTGCGTCCATGGCTGTAAAGCCCCTGAGATGCAATCCTTTTCCTTTGGACATCTTTTAAGTGCACTGCTTCTTTTGAATGAACTAATGCAAGTCAAAGTGCTTCATCTACTTCTTTATGACAATCAGCACAGCTGATGGGACGAGACCTGCAAAAGAGAAAGGGAACAGTTCTTTATCAATGTGTTACTAAGAAAGCCTAAAATCCTATTAACAGCTACACTTCTGTTTGGCTCAAGCCACAGTTGAACAGCAAAATGTAGTTCATTTTAGCACCTGTCATAGAAAGGGAGCATAAAATGTTTCTCTTCCTAGCAAGTATGGTTAAGTGATTTGTAAACAGGCACTAGTGTCTTCTGCCTTTTACTCCACAGAATTATATTTTGTACACCTGTGGCAGACCAGCAGTAATTACACACCTAGCTTAATTCTATGCAAGTCTATTTTGTTAAAGCACAGTGTTTCTCCTCCCTGTTTTTAAGATCCTTCTACTGGCTCTGAACCTGACACTACAGTATCTGCTGATTTTGTATGCATAACCCACTGTGATACCATCACTATTCCTTCCCATCCATCCAATTACATATAAAAAGGCATTCGCTGGCATACATAAAGATAACATAAGTGAGTGAAGGACTTCAGGGACCATGTACTTGGCAAATATAACCCTGTTCAACAAACACTAAAATCTATGCAGATAAACATAAAAGATAAATAACCTGAAACAGGTTATGCTGACTCAAAACTGTACAGCAGGAGAATAAAAAGCTCATATTTAGATCCATGTTCTCTGAACTCTGCCTTAGGATGTTTATAAATACTAAACCTGTGGTCAGACTCCAAAAGAAATGATATCAGTGTAAGTGACTTACTCTGGTGTAACCCTGCCCTGATTCCAAGACTTATTCTCAGCACAAGTGAATTACTCCAGCGTAAGGCCGGTCTATAAAGTAGGTTTACACCATGGGCCAGATTCCAAAAGACTTGCTCTTGGTCTAATGTTTCATAAAGCCTCCTGCTGGCACTGAACAGAGCCTAATTATCATCTTCTTAGTAACCCTACAGCTCCTTGGCCAACTGCTCAGCCTTCCTTCTCTCATTAAAATGATTAACAAACCACATGACAATGAAGAAAATCTTCTCTGAGGTGTAAACCCCTACACACTAAAGATAACCTCTTTCTAATCAAAATGTAAAATTTAAAAATTTCTTACTCAGGATCTAAAGCAATCTGGGCACTTCCTCAGACCTTGCAAGGCCATTGCCGAGAAAGCTTTCTCACTGCTTCTTTTCAAGAACTGTGTGTGATAAAACCTATGGTGCAGTTTCACTGATCCTCGAAAACCAGTTTGCTCTGTCAGCCATGTTTATTTTATTTTATTTATGCATCAGTTTACAATTGAAAGAAAATTCCCTTCTAATTAAAATCTTTCCACCACTGCTTAAGATGCTCTCCGTGTTCATTCTGTACTCTCTTGATCTCCACGTCTTCTATTTCCCTCATTGATTTAAACGTTTTTTTTAAACCTGCTCAAAAACATTCATTCACTGAGTAGACATCCTTCATGTACTTCAAATAGACATGTTTCTTTTTTCATCAGAGTGAAGAAGATATGCTTCGAGTGGAAGCATTTTTTTCCATACGAATGAAGGCCCTCATTAGTGTGGTTGCCGTGGTTAGCTTTGCTACCTCACAGCAAGAGGTTCTCTGGTTCAATTCTCTGCTGGGGTGCCTTCAATGCAAAGTCTGCATGTCCTCCTTGCGGTCATGTGGGTTTCCTCCAGGTGTTCAGGTTTCCTTCCATATTCCAAAGACATTCTGCAAGTGGACTGTACACTCTAAATGGGCCCTAGGTGTGTGTGTGTGTGCCTTCTGCAGAAGGTTGAGTGCCGGGCTGGCAACTCACTACCATAAAACTCGACTGCCAATCATTCTGCAGACTGTTGTTCGTCTGTGGCAACCTCTAATGGGAAAAGCTCAAAGGAGATGATGATGAGTGAAAGCCTTGACTACTCTTTCATTTGGCTCCTTCAAAAGCAGTCTGATAACCAGAGAGACTAATTTTTGCCTGAACTTTTCCTTGATCCATTGTTGAAGTTCACCTGGTAGCCCTCACTAACTTTCACAGCATATTAAATGCATTCTCCTTAACCTCCACTAAACTACTTAAAATCCAGCCATGATTAATCTTTTTAATTAGCACAAGTAATAACACATTCTACCCTGGGAACCAAATTTTATGTTGCAAAAGTTTTCTTTACCTCTCTTTGACCTGGCTAGTTAAACTAAATGAAACCATTACCATAAAAATCTTTTTAATGCCTGTTAACTTCCACAGGAAGGGGAGGAATCACTGCATAACTTCCACAGGAAGGGGAGGAATCACTTTGCATAACAATCAATAACTTTCCAATAGCTTGTGATGCCCCCACTATGTGCAAGAAGCCTCAGTTCTCATCACTGGCACTGGAGGGGGACATTCACCTGAAACAAAAATGGATACACCCAGTACTTCCACATGCAGCTTTCTGCATCAAGCACAATTTCCCTTAAGAGCACACAGGGAACACACACAGCCTGGGTGGGGTCTGGGTTTCTCTCCTTCTATCTCCCCCCAGGCCCCAATAAGGCTCCCCACTGGCACAGCTCTAGAGTTAAGTCCTCACTGGAGCGTCCAAGCCAAGTCCTCTGGCACCTTCTCTGTGAAACCAGTGCTTTGTGTCCACGCTGCAAGTAGCTGATACACACACAGCTGGGAAAGGCTGGTACAGATTTAATAGCTATGCCCCCTTCTGCCCAGACTATAAGGTAGTTACTTTGCTATCAGACACCCCAAAGCCAGCTGCTCTAAGGCTCTTGCAAGGGTACCCAATATAGTGAGTGAAATTAATATTAATACAAATGGTAATGTTGACCACACAGCCAGGCTTTCAGGAGTGGCAGTGTCGCCAACAGATATAAGTATTCAAAGGTTAAAATATTCTCTAAAGGACCAGCCACAATGAAAAGTTTAAATATATTTAATAATAAATAATAAAAAAATAAAAGAACATGAGAATGCTAAATATCTATTTACAGCAAACACCAGAGTTTCAAACACAGGAATTATTAAAATAACACAGATTCACACAGATACAGAAAAACAATATTTAACTAATCTCACTACATTTTCCTGACTGATTTAAAGAATTATTCCCTGGTTACTTACTAGAACAAGCCAAAATGAAGTAGGTGAGAGGGCCTTCTTTGTGAGGTTACAAAAACAGAGTGCCATGAGACTTTGGTCTCACTTAGTATTAAAATATAATTTCTAGTGATGGATTACAGACTGACATCGCATACATCTGGTCATCTGACTTCTGGTTCCATTTAATCTCACATGGCTAGAAGCTGTCAGGATTTAGCACACAGGTGTTAACACACACACACACACACCTTTGCTAGATCTGCTGCAGCTCCTTGGAAGTCATAAAACAATTTCAAACCTCTACCCTTCCAGAGTAGCAGCTAGTTCACCCCAATGACAATGCAGGAAGCTTCCTAGTAAAAGACTTTTCATCTCTGGCTGCATTGAGAACTGTAAGATACAATCTTTATGGCCTAAATTAAGTAATTTAATTTCTTACTGTTTTCCAAAGTTAGGTGTATTGAGTTAACTTCTTCTCTTCCATTGTCCTCTGTTACAATATATATATTTCAACAGTTACAATATGTGTACATTTCTTCCTCTGTCCAGCAACACACACTGTTGATATATTTTTAACACAAGCAACTTTACAAACACACTTTAAACACAAGCACCTGTACAAATCAGTTTGATATTCCCTTACCTTCCCTATCCATTAACCTCTATAATCTTACTGAAGTAATCCCCTCCATCACCAGACCCAATAAAACAAATCCCCCAGGATCCATTCTTGACTGGATCTTAGTCACCCATCCTAAAAAATCACCAATTCTGGCACTAGCGCTGACACCATTAGTGATCACCTCCCAGCTTTTATTCACCGGGCAACCACCTCTACCCTTCATCAGCATCAATACATTCTTACACACAACCTCAGCAAATTTGACCCCAAAACTTTCTCTAATATTTTCAAACAAATGAATTGGAACATTCTCAAAACCCTCCCACTTGACAAAGCCATAGACTACTTCAATACTACCTTCCTAGACACTCTAAACTCCCTAGCCCCACTAAGACACAAAAGGATAAAAACTATTACAACTCCCTGGCTATCTAAAGAAACAAAACAAACCATGCATCAAAGAGTTAAATTTTGGAAGCTTTTCCAAAACAATAAACTGCCTGAAACTCCTCCAGTACACAAAGCTCAGTAACCTTGCAAAAAAGCAAATCACCAATGACAAAAAAATCTTACTATATAAAGCTCTATTCCAACCATACCAAAAACCCAAAGCAATTCTGGAACTCTACAAACTTACTTCTTAACCCAGGCTCCAAAAATAACCCCTGCCCTGACCCAAGTAAATCCGACCTCGAATTAGCATCACAATTTAACTAATTTTTCATAGACTCTATATCTAACCTGACCAAGACTTTTCACAACAATAACTCTTCCCACCAACTTCCTAGTTCTAAATTCCCCAACTCCTCTCCTCCTATGTTCGAGCTCATACCTGTCCCTACTACTCTCATAAAAAAAAGACTCCTATCCAAACTCATACCCTGCACCAATGCACCAGATAACATTCCCTCTTCCTTCCTACAACTGGCTGCTGATGGAACAGCATTCCCAATTAGCATCCTTATCAATAGATCCATAAAGGAATCCTACATCCCCAAACTTTGGTGTTCCACCTTTATTCTTCCTCTCCACAAGGGAAACAAAAACAGACATCTCAAATTTCTGCCCCATTGCACTACTCTCACCTATCTCCAAAATACTGGAAAAATGTATTCATCTCAAACTCATGCCTTTTCTTACCCAAAACCAACTCCTTACCCATACCCAACATGACTTCCGCCCTGGGCATAGCGCTATGACCGCATTACTTGCCTTCCTAGAAACTGTCAATCAAGCCCGAGACTCCGGACACTTACTATCTACAGTACTCCTAGATCTCTCTAAAGCTTTTGATACGGTTTCCCACAAGCACCTTCTCTGTCATCTCTCAAACCTTAATCTCTCCCAAAACACTCTAGCATGGTTCTCAAGTTACCTGTCTGATGGGACTCAGTCTGTCAAATGGAATAAAGCCATCTCTTCTTTCTTACCAACTCCAACTGGCGTCCCTCAGGGCTCTATCCTCAGACCTATGCTATTTAACATCTTTATCAATAATTTCCACTCTGCTATTCCTAACGCAAAAGTCATTCAATACGCTGATGACTCAACCTTAGTCTGCTCTGCCTCTAACAACCCCGAACTGCTAACTAAAACCCAAATCGCCTTCTCATCTACCGAGACCTGGATGCACCAAAATCACCTCTCTCTCAATGCAAACAAATCTAAAATAATCCTATTCCCTCCCTCAAAATCTTTCTCATATGACAAAATGTTCAGCCTAACCAATTCCCCCATCGAAGTGGTCCCCTTCACCAAACTCCTAGGTGTTACAATAAATGAACACCTCAGGGTCGACATCCATATTCAACAAAACATAAAGCCCACCAAAAGTTAGGGATGCTATATAGGAACAATCACTTCCTCTCCTCCTCCACTAGGCATACCCTGGCCACTAGTTACCTTTTGCCTTCCCTACTGTATGGAGCCCCTCTACTAACAAACATGACATCTTCCATCTCCTCTAAACTTGAAAACTGCTACAATAAAATCTCCAGATTTGCCACCAAAGCCAACAATTCTACCCATCACTGCCTCTCCCTCCAATCTCTGAACTGTCTAGAACTCCCAAACCACCTAGACTACCCTCCAACATACCACTGCACACAGACTCCTATTTTACCCAACAAAATGCCCAGCTCTGACAAACATCCTTCCACCCTACACCCCTAATAGAACCCTAAGATCAGAAAACCAAAACTTAATGATCCATAAACCTAAAAGACCTGCCGGCCAACTTCTTTCTTACTCCCTAGGTAGGAAATGGAATTCTCTCCTTTCAACACTAAGAAGCCTGCCTAACAGACAGAACTTTAAATCACAGCTATTCAACTACCTGTCCTCCAAACGGAAATGTATGTGCTTTCACCCTACCTAATTTTTTTGTTAAGCTCTTGGCCCCAGCAGGTTTTCCCCCTGCATTCCTAAACAATATAACTTACTATATCCGTTAAAAGCTAATTCCCAAAGACATTAACTATGTAAATGTTGTAAACAGCTTCTTACTCTACATGCATAACTGTATGTTAAATGACTCTCTACAAGGAAAGTTTTTCCACAATGGTCTAAATTGCTTAGGCTTTGCTTTGAATTAATATATTTGTAACTTGTTCTTAATTGTTACTGTTTTTAAACTTGCTTTTCTCCCTGGGCCTCCACTGAAAATGGGCTCACTTCTTACTAAATTCCAGCTAGCTGTGCTGGCATATGTTACACATCCACTGCCCTACTTCTCCTGGCATAGCTAGCAATACCTTACATGTTTTTTTTCAGTGAGCAAAGTTACAGTTTGCTGGACATTTCACTTACTTCACACAGTGATGCAACCTCAGAGCTGTTATATAAAGCAGGGGACACAGAGGCATAGTAGCATACTTACAAAAGACATGTGAAGAGCTTTACCTCAAAACACAGACACAAAGCATATTTAAAAATTGTTGTGGAAATGCCCTTTCATTTTTTTTTTAAGAAACTGCCCTATTGATATCACTTTGGGAAAGACTGAAGTAGCCCTCTGCAAGAATAATTTCAGAGTTTTAAGTTATTCTTTCTTGTACATTCCTTGTTTACCTTTCAAAAGGATAGCAAGGAAATCTAAAGTGTATTCCTTACATTCTATTTGCCCCACACTTCAATCAGCACTATGTCCATCTTGGAGAGACCCAATGCAAGGAATTTGAGCTTTTACACACCATGGAGGTGCAGTAAGCTCCATCCAGTACTATCCTGACAGAACAAAAAAAAAAATATTGGCTCCCATGTCTTCCTGGAAAGGGTGGGTAACAAAGTAAAAACAGTATCCCTCAAAGTGGCTACCTAACTAATGAGAAAAAACTGATCCACTCAAGTGGTTATTTCATCAGAGCATTCGTAAGCAAAGCAACATTCTTCTACAATACCGCAACAGATGAGATTTTCTCAGATCTCACTTGGTCAATGATACATGCTTACTAAGTATTACAAGCTGAAAGTGGCAAGCAAAACTGTCATGCTTTGGTAAGATAGTGTTGCACGGTGTCAGAGATTAATTGTCTCCTTAGATGTATGTTTTTTCCCCAATGTTTGCTTGCCATCCTAAGTATTGTACCAGGTTCTTTACATAAGTGACATACCACCAGTTCTGTTATGAAGTATGCACCATAACATACTTCATGAACTATGAACAAAGATGTCTAAAACTTGCTTCTGTGGAGGATTAGACAACAAGAGTCTGTGCCAACACTGTTTTTTAGAGCTGTGATTTTATTTTATTTTGGTATTTCTTCTATTAAATGCTTCTTTAAGGCTGTTTTTATGTCTTTAGCCCACAGTGGAAAAATGAAGGGAAGAAGTAAGAACTGTCTGTGTACAAGGGAGCATGCACTGATAAAGGTGGAAGGCAGTACCCAAATGTTCACCTGGGAAAAACAGTTTGCTAAGCTAATCAGTGTTGATACTAGTCTAAGTAGTTAACCACCAAACTCGTCTTTGTTCTGCTGAAGGAGCAGAATGAAAGAAGAATCAGTGTTTTAACCAGAATAAATGTATAAATGTTAGTGCCTCATTACTCATAGACCACTGTTGAAATGAAGCCATAACTTTAAAAATGATTTGCACTGTGGCTTACAAGTTTAGACTGATGTTTAACTCTACTGGCCTGTGAAACAGGGAAACGTCCTGGTTGACGGTCCATTCCAAAACCTGCAACATCTCCTGGCAAGGGTGGCAGAAGTACATACCACTCTTATTTATTCAGATAATCACACCATCACCTACCTGCCCAACCTCACCAATAGACACCAGGACTTCACAAGGCTTCCTAAAGCCTGAAGGGAGAGCAAAACTGCATTCAGCTACAGGAAGATGATCTCTTGGAAAACATTTTTTTCCAAAGAAGGATCTGAGCCTGCCAAAGATACAGTCATGGTTATGGACTCCTCAGACTGATAGGAAATACATGAAACCTTCCACCAGGAGTAGAACACATACATGAGTCCACAGAGTGGTGGAAAATATACACTATATGGAGAATTGAGAGATACTGATGACACTCGAGCTAGTGCAGCTTCCTCATAAGGAGGTGCATACATAAGATGGTGAAAAGCATGACTGCATTGCCCCAAGTAAATGCAAAAAGCTGCAGGCTGTAAACCCACTAATGAGTAACCAAACAGGAAGCCACAACTTGAACTGCCCAAACCTCTTCTGGTGAAGGAAACAGCAGCAATGGAGGGAGTTCAGCTTCCAATAAAGAAAATTATTTGTGCAGATAGTAGAGGGGAATTACTCCAACTAATAATCTTCACCAGTGACTGCAACTAATATCCAAATGACAAGTGTGTCTGGAGAATAAGCCACCATCAAGCAATTACCAAATTATGGAAATACAAGAAGGTCTCTCCACAGCAACTACCAGCACCATATCAATAAGATGGTGGAAAGGCTCAAGGAAAGAAGTACATACTGAAAAAGCAAAGTCTCAAACAAAAAGGGCAAAACTCTCTTATGTGGTTTCCACAAGCTGTTATGACAACAGGCATCCATTACGTCCAACACAATCATCCAGTAATGAATTTAGGGGCTGGATGGTGACCAGAATAAACTTCACTTACAGAATCTGTTTACTGCAGCTGCCAAGGTTAAGAATGGTTTGAAACACTCCTGAATTTTTCAGAAAGTACAGTTGTGTACACTTACCATAAATGTAGATGTTCGAGTGTATTCACTGTTGCAGTCATTACATTTGGGTAATCTGCTGACAGGTTGCCCTCATTCAGCCTGATTAGCAAAATCTTGGGTCCTGTGTCGGTTGCTGTCCCTTCTTCCATGTAGTCAGGGGTATAAAACATGCAGCCAACGTCATTACATCAGTTTTTCTTGCCCCAGATGTCAGGTGCCCCCGTAATGGGGAGCAAGTAAACACAAAAACACAAAAGTATACCTCCAACCAAAAGCAAATACACCAAAAAAGGCTTTTAAGCATAGTAAAGGAAAGTAGAGGTATAGCCAGAAAAAAAAAACTAGGGGGCTGGAGGGAGGGTAACCAGGACTGCAACAGTG
Source organism: Protopterus annectens (assembly GCF_019279795.1). Taxonomy (NCBI): domain Eukaryota; kingdom Metazoa; phylum Chordata; order Ceratodontiformes; family Protopteridae; genus Protopterus; species Protopterus annectens. Next base: position 188,812,849 of record NC_056738.1, read on the forward strand.
AATACTCTCTAACATCTACATTTATGGTAAGTGTACACAGCTGTACTATGTTCATGTTTCACTGTTGCAGTCATTACATTTGGGTAGATTCCCAAAGCTATGGTTGGGAGGAGGAGTTTATACAGCATTAGGGCCAGCTATAAGGCCCTGCAAGACAGCAGTGGCAAAGCCAGCTCTGGATTTAGAGAAAATTGGTAAATGATGATGCTTGGTAAAAGTATGCACAGAACTCCAGGTAGCAGCTTCTAGGATATCCCTGGCAGGGACACCTCTGAGAAAGGCTGCAGAAGTAGATGCAGCCCTGGTGGAGTGAGATCTGATCCCCTGGGGGATAGGTTTTCCATGCTGCTTATAAGAGAAATTAATGCAATGGCTTATCCATTTAGAAATGGTTTATTTTGAAATAGCCTTCCCCTCTGCCCCTGCAGCAAATGCTACCAGCAATTGTTCAGATTTTTTTTCGAGATTTAGTCCTGTTCAAGTAGAATCTTAGTTATCTGTGCACATCCAAGGAATGCAGAATCCATTCCCCTTTGTTCTGTGGATTGGGAAAGAAGGTTGGCAAATGAATGGACTGATTAAGAGCCACACTGGAAACCACCTTGGGCATGAAGGATGGATTGGTCCTGAGAGATACCCTGACCGCATAAAAGACTCCACTGCCATAAGGGCCTGTAATTCAGATATCCTTCTAGCTGAAGTGATTGCTAAAAGGAATGCTGTTTTCCAAGAAAGAAATGTTAAGTCTGCAGTAGCAGCTGGCTCGAAAGGCGGTAGAGTAAGCCTGTCCAAAACAAAGTTAAGGTCCCAGGCAGGGGTAGGAGCTCCCCTGGGTGGTCTCAAGTTTTTTGCCCCTCTGAGATATTGCTTGAGCAGAGGATGAGAGAAGAGGGGTGGTTCTGTGCTATAGTGAGCTGAAATAGCTGAGGCATGGATTTTAATGGAGGAAAAAGACAGGCCCTTGTGAAGCATCTCAGTTAAGTATTGCAATATATGAGGTAAATTGGGCGCTGCTGTGCTCATCCCTAAAAATTGGTTCCAGGCACAGAATCTTTTCCATTTGTCAGGGTAAGATTTTCTAGTACTAGGTCTCCTCGCCTCCACAATGACATCCATCACAGGTTTGCTGAGGGATGATAAGGGTGAATTTAAGTGATTAGCCAGGCTGCAAGGTTTAATGTTGTAAGCTGAGAGTGCAGAATTTGGTTCTCCTGCTGAGACAACAGGGAAGGGGTCTGAGGCAAGTGCCATGGAGATATTTGCGACACACTGCGCAGGAGGGGGTACCAGTGTTGGCGCGGCCAGTCTGGAGCAATCAAAATCATCCTTGGTTTGTCCTATTTGACTTTTAGTAAAACTTTGGAGAGCAGAGGGGGAAAAGCGTAGACTGATAAGTTTTTCCAGCTGAAGGACAGAGCATCCACTTTCCAGACTTGTTTGTGGGGAGTCCTTGTGCAAAACTTGTCCAACTGGTAGTTCTTGGGGGGAGGCAAATATATCTATGTCTGGGCTCCCCCATTCGCATGTCAACATGTTGAAAATCCGTGGTTCCAGTTTCCACTCGTAGGTTCATGAGGTTTCTGCTTAGTCCGTCTGCCAGTGTATTCAATTTTCCTGGCAGGAATTGAGCTTGTAGATACACTTGGTAGCTCAAGGCTGTGTTCCACAATGCCATGGCTAGTCTGCAGAGGGGGTAGGAATGTGTACCCCCCTGCTTGTTTATGTACCACATAACTGTGGTGTTGTCAGTCTTTACCATTAGTTGTCCTGGAAGAATGTAGTCCATGAAGGCTGTCAGAGCATTCTGTACAGCTAACATTTCTTTTTGATTGATATGTAGGTGCATTTGATTTGGGTTCCATTTGCCCTGAATGCACTTCCCTGCCAGGTGAGCCCCCCATGCATAGTCTGATGCATCTGTAGTTAGGGTTTGGGCGGCAGGGGGTAGTGTGAATGGTAATCCCTTGTTTTGGTGGCAGGCTTCTGCCCACCATAGGAACTCCAGGCGTAGGCAAGGTATGATAGGAATCATTGTTTCCAGGCTGTGACAATGTTGACTCCATAGATTTTTTAGATACCACTGTAGTTTCCTCATATGCAGTCTTGCATATGGAATTAGAAAAATGCAGGAGGCCATGAACCGAAGGCTTGCAGTATGGGTCTTGCAGATAGCAGGGTTTTTGTGGCCACTTGTTTGAAGTAAGTTACCAAATTAATTTGCTTCTCTGGAGTGAGGAAAGCCATCTGGGCAGTTGTATTCAAGCTTGCACCCAGGAATGTAATCTGGTGACAGGGTACCAGTTGTGATTCTTTTCGTTTATGGTGTACCCCAGACAAGTTAGAACCCTTTTTACAAACGCCAGATGATTTATAAGTATGCCCTGGTTGTCTGCCTGAATTAGACAATCGTCCAGGTATGGATATATTTGAATATTTCTTTGTCTGCAAAATGCAATAACTGGAGCCAGGCACTTTGTGAATACCCTGGGTGCAAGTAGACAAGCCAAAGGGCAGCGCACAGAACTGATAATGCAAATAGCCTGCTTTGAAGCGTAGGTATCGTCTACAAGATTCTATGATTGGGATGTGCAGGTAGGCTTCTTTTAAGTCTAGAGTTGCCAACCAGGCGTTTTTGCCTAGCATAGGAAGTAATTGGAGAAGAGTCAGCATCTTGAATTTTGGAATCTCCAGAAAGATGTTTAGAGTAGACATGTCCAGGATAGTAGCCATGATTTGTCTTTTCTGGGTACCAGAAAAAGCCTTGAATAGAAACCTTGTCCCTTTTCCTCTTCTGGCACCAGTTGAATAGCCCCCATGCTTAAGAGAGAAAGCACTTGTTTTTGAGCCTCTTCCCACTGATTCGGGAGCAGGTCTGGCAATGTGTGAAAATGAAATCTGTATCCCTGGGACACTATATTTAAAACCCATTTGTCCTGGGTTATGAGTTCCCAGCTCTTTGCATGAAGAGCAATCTTTTCCCCCCAAAGGGGCGGTTAAAAGATAAGTGCTTGGTAATTTTATAAGGAAGTCATTGAGACTTACTATAGGGGGGTGTCTTGTTATTTCCAGATTTGGAAGTGGAGCCCCCCCCCCCCCCCCACTGCTTAGTTCTGAGAGTCCCCTGGGACTGGAACCTGGGGTTTCTACTGTGTCTGGGTTTGGCTTGAGAGGATCTGGAAGGGGCTGGAAAGGACCAATTCTTAGTACACCGATGCCTACTAAATCTTGGAGGTTGCACTTGTAAGAAATCTAACAGTTTGCATAGATTTAGCTTTATCTTCCATCTTTTTTAGAACTACTTCAGCCTTATTGCCAAACAGGCGGTCCTGATTTAAAGGACCATCCAGCAATTTAGCTTTAACATGATCAGGTAAAGATTGCTCCTTAAGCCAAGCATGCCTTCTAAGCACAGACCCAGTACCAGTAGCCATGCAGGAGGCCTCTAAAGAATAAAAAACACATTGCAAAGTATGTTTTCCAACTTTTTCAGCAGAATGCATTAAATCCTGTAAATCCTTATTTTCCACACAGTCAGGAATCAACATAATTTTCTGTTTAAGCAGTCCAGTAATAGGCTGTTGATATTTTAACATATGAAATTGGCAGTTTAATGCTCTGATTGCCAAGGTTGAAGAAGTATAAACCTTTTTACCCAATCTATCCAGCGCCCTGGAGACTCTATCAGAAGGGGTCGGATTTTTAGCAGTAGAAGCCTTAATGCCCTTGGGCCCCTGAGAAATGGTTTCTGGATCTGCAACAGGATTTTTAAAAGGAACTTGTGGGACTCAGGAACCCTGTAGTGTCAGTCAGGTTTACTAGGAGATGGAGGCAGGGAATCAGGGGCCAAAGTGGATTCTGAGAACACATTATCAACCATGTCTACTACAGGAGATATAGCCAAAGGCCTATGCTGAGGTAGAAGCAGGAAATCCCCAAGTCTCTTTTTTGAATCAGAAAATTCCTGGCTTTCCCAGTGGAAATGCTCCCTCAAAGTATGTAAAGTTTCCCCAAAAGAAAAATCCTCAGGAGGGGAAGCAGAGGGAATGGAATCCTCTGAAGCAGGTATGGACAAATCCAGGTCATTAGAAGAGTCAGAAGAAACAGAATCCTGATCAGAAGATTCATAATCAAGCTCAGCCCTAGGCCTCTTGGGGGGGGGGGGGGGTTGACTACCCCTGATTAGAATAATTACATCTTCAGACATTTCTATCATTTGTTTTTTAGGCATAGGGTTCTGAAGCGTTGTTTTTTTAGACATGGATAGAGATTTAGGCCTTAGTAATGAAGGCAGTGTCGATTTAATATGCAAGTCTGTAGGCCTAAATACACCCTCAGAAGCCGGTGCCTGCACAGCGGCTCCGGACCCATCCAAGGTAGAGACATCCTTGGGTTCCATAGGTGAAGCATCTCGTGGCATACTGGACTCCAAATGGGTCTCAGTAGAGGCCTGCGAATCAGAAGTAGCATCAGGGGCTTGAAAGCGTCTCAAGGAGTACCGGCGAACTGGTGACTGGCTTAGGAGAAGCGTCAGTCGGTAGTTTTGGACCTCGGCGGCCTGTCTCTGTCTTTATCTTTGCATTTTTTCGGAATTCCAGTAGTCAGATGGCTAACCAATGACATTTCTGGATAATTAAACCGGGAACTGAAATATTTAGAGGCAAAAATGTACTGACGACGGATAGTGCGCTGATTAAATCAATAAAGCACAAAACCGACAGCAAGGTACGTCGTGGTCAGGGCCTAGGCAAGGAATACAGTACGAATGAAAATCTTTGAGGTATTTGCTTTCCACAAGTAATGCAATTAACTTTTACTGACATCGGTAAGGAGCAAGAAAAAGTTTCCCCAATGGGGTACTTAGCTTTAAGTTGAAGACTTCGGTTCAGAAATTCGAAAACGAAAATTTCAGGAGTCAGCCGACCGGCACTTGCGAACTGTTTCTGCTTCAGGCACCCCATGGCAAGAAAGACTGATGTAATGACGTTGGCTGCATGTTTTATACCCCTGATGACCTGACGTCATGGAAGAGGGGACAGCAACCGACGCAGGACCCAAGACTTTGTTAATCAGGCCGACTGAGGGCAACCTGCCCGCAGATTACCCAAATGTAATGACTGCAACAGTGAAACACGAAGAACATCTGGGAAGTAACACAAGCAAAATATTTCCTTGTTTAAACAGTGCTATAGATTACACAGTCCCTTTAAAAACAAACCTGGCATGTCATTTTTTTTCAAGCTCAGGATGAGTAGACCCAAAACACCAACATCCACTGTCAGCAAACACTACCATTTTTAATTGTGTTGTTTTTTTCTCCTTGTCAGGATACTTGACGTTTCAGGACTCCTGGAATCCATGAGATCAGAAAAAGGCAGTTTAGAGGGGCTGACTGAAAATGAAGCATGTATGAAAGTCCAATGTGACAGAAGAGAAAACCCTTTTAACTGCACTTTTACCTTTTTTTACTATGGACTCTTCAAATATGGGAATATTCTCAAAAGAGATAAAAATGTTAACCTTGTAAGCAAGACAACTACCAAGGACTGCCTTAGTAGGGAAGGAAAGTACAGAGGTGTAGTGCTACCAGGGTGCAAACAGAGCATCCTTGAGAAAAGAGCCGAATCCTTCCACCTGTACCTCTTCCCAATTCTTATGCTGTCCGAACACCTATTTTATTTTCTATAGCGACATCAACTAAGACTAAGGAAGATTTTGGAACTTCAGAAGGGATCTATATCAGGAAGGCACTGGACGAAGGAGAAAGCAACTTCTGACTGTGGATATTAGCATAGTTATTTCCTTCTGACCATAAACAGCTAATAAGCTAAGCTCCTTGCCTGGTTCCATGCCTAACAAAGGTAGACAGTGCATCCTTACCATGTAGGATCAGTGACACAAGGAAGAGCAAGGTCTACCACTGTTCACACAGGAAGAAATGACCTGGCTGAGAATGAAACAGTAACACTGAGAGAAGTCTGTAAAACTAGGCAGCACCTTAAACAAACAGCATACTGTGTACACTTTCTAAGGTGAGCCAGATCATAGTATGAATGAGGCCAGAATATGCTTCCCAGTTGGTTTTGGGACATGGTAGAAATAGTGCACAACAAATGACTTTGGGAGGACAACAGGGTGGGAACCCATTCTTAGGAATACAAAATTTAAGAGTAGCATGGTGATTTGAATTTGTTTGACAACAAAACTACGATCTTCTCGACCTGGAGGAGAAATGGCTGTACTCTTAAGATCCTCCAAGACTGCTGAGCTCCTTGGTCTGTCATAGAAAGTGTGACAAGCTACCTTGTGAAGCAGATTGGTTTCTGCAGCACAAATCAATACTGTCCTCCTTGATTCCTTCCTATACCTCATGACCATAGGTGATGATGGGGACTAAGGCTGACTAGTAAATTGAGAACTTTATCTTATGACTTCATTCTACTTTCACGCACAAACAAGACTCCAGGACACAAACTATTCCTGCTAGTCCCAATCCAGCCTTTCTGGAAGAGAACCAAGACCTCTGATTTGGAGGTGCAAATTTTCACCCCAGCAACATCACATCCAGCATTGGAACACTTCAGTGACCATGACCTCTAGCATGCACTAAAGGCTAAGACTATATCACCTACAGTCAACAAAACTTCAATCCCTCCCCACTCCTAAAATGTTTACTCTCCAGACACTGGCTGTACTTTGAAACCTGTCCATAAAAATTAAAAACAAGTTAGGAAAAGACGATTCATTCATAATTGGAATCTTATTCCCACCCTGAATGAATGTAACATAACACCAATAATGCATACTTTACTCTCGAGCCTCAAATTCGGAAACTGAAAGACCAGCATCAGATTTGCTGGAAGCACCTTCCACAAGGCATTCCAGCATACACAGTCATTTGTCTTCTCCAGTTCCACAAAAGACACATTGGCAGTAATGGAAAATTGCCACAACCCCTTTAATATCCGAGCGAGAAGATAGAGGGTACAGTTATTTAAGAACTTACCATAATATAAGAGCTCCATTTGTTGCAGTATTCCATACAAACCTTTTTTTTTTTTTTTTTACCTCTGATATCCAGCCATGATACCAAAGCCTAAACCATCCCAGAAGCATACATCTGATGAATGACCCTGGTTCAAAAACAAAGGGATATAAAAGCAGACATATGAATGTAAGTCCTCAGACTATCTCCAATCCATAAGCATGAAGACATTTGAGAAGAAAGTAGTCAGCTAAGAGAGGTACAAGTAGGAGAAGATGGGTGGCCCCCTTAGTCCTAAAATCCATCAGACAGGGCAGTAGAGAAATGGAAGATAGGAAAATGACAAGAAGGGGGGAAGGAATACTGAAATAGTGATCAGCATAACATTTACTTTTATGGTAAGTTCTTACACAACTGTACTATGTCTGGACTGAAATCACTGTTGCAGGATTCCAAACAGATGGCCGATTCCTAAACCTTAAGGGAACAGAAGGGAGGATGGTTGAGAATGGTGAGAACTGTCCAAGAGGCCATAAAGGACTGACCTAGAAAAGTCTTTCCTAGACCTGGAAGAGGCATAACTTCTGTAGTGTTTAGTGAGATGCACAGAAGACCAGGTAGCATCTTCCAAGATAGCTCTGGAATCTACCCTCATGTAGAAAGCTCAAGAAAAAGCTACTGCCCTGGTAAAGTAAGCCCTTGGGAAAGAGGTCACGGATTTGCTGTGGTGAGTGTAGCAAAAAGAAATGGATTTAGAACTCCAGCATGTAAATGTTTGTTTGGATACTAGGTGGCTCAGTTTAGCGTCCATGAAAGAGACAAACAGTTTGTATGACTTACAGAGACAGTTAGTTTTGTCCAGATAGAAACTTGGTTGTCTGTGCACATCGAAGGAGTGAAGAAGTCTTTCACCTCATGTCTTGGTTTAGGAACAGCTAATTTACCACTTTTAACATGAAAGAGGTCATGACTCTCAGAGACACCCTGTACTTGTGAAAAATGAGAAAAGGAGTAACAGCGATGGGAGCCTGCATTTCTGAGAATCTCCTAGCAGAAGTGAGAGCTAGCAACAGAATGGTTTTCCAGGTGCAGAATTTGAGAGAAGCAGCAGTGCCTGGCTCAAAAGGGATGCAGAGTAAGATTTCCCAACACAAAGTTGAAATCCCAAGGTTGGGTCAAAGTTTTTCTCGGAAGGTTTAAATGCAGCCCTTATAATAATTGTTTTGACCTCAATCCTGGATATAACAGGCAGGCTGAGATGGCTGAAAGGTGGGCTTTAATAGAGGAATAATCCAGAGTGCTTTCCATGAGCTCACACCAATGGGATAAAACTAGAGGAATCTTTGATTACACAGGATCCTGATTGTTAGTCTGGCACCATATTGAAAGTTTCTTCCATTTAGCTACAGAGAATTTTTGTGTATGGGGGTCTCCTTGGCTCCTGGAGAATGTCCTCAGAAAATAGGATTCTGATCCCTTCCAGACGCCAATCATCTATATGTTTAGGTTGAGGTATGACAGGCTGGAGTAAGGTAATGAGCCCTTCTGGCTGTATGATCAGGTCCACTTTGTGGGATAGCCTGTGATGATTGCCCCTAGCTAAGTGACGGTGAAGGGCAAATCAATATGGCCCTTGGCCAAAGGGGAGTTACAAAAATAATTTTTGTTTTTTTCTTTTTGGGTTTTTAATAGAACTCTTAGAAGAAAAGTAAGTGGAGGTCGGCATAAAGAAGGTTCCCTGTCTACTGGAAAGATAATGCATTTGTCCTCCAAGCCATGGGGCAAGGAATCCTGGTGCAAAAGAGAGGGAGTGTCTGATGTTCTCCGAGGCAATCAAGTCCATCAGTGGTGTTCCCCGTCTATGGACTATGTCTAGGAAGACCTGTTTGCTGAGCATCCATTGTGGGGTCTTTGATGGATCTGATGAGACAATCTGTCTGGACACTGCCCTGGGACGGAATGTATACTACTTGAATGTACATGCCTGGTTTGATGGCTAGGTCCTAAGCAATCTGAGCCAACCCGCATAACTGGTATGATCAGGTTCCTTGTTTGTTTATGCACCACATGATAGTTGTGCTGTCTGAATACTCTCAGAGCTCCTGGTTTCCAGAGGTGGGTGAATATTATTGTAAGGCCTGAGTAAGAACCCTCATTTTTTTCAGCCTGATGTGTTCCTTCTTGAGGATGGACTGCTGACAACTTTGGACCTTGTGAATTTCCCATCCATGCCTCCCTAAGCCTTGTCTGAGGAATCTATGTACAGCTCTTGACTTGGAGTCAATACTTTGAAAGGCAGGCCTGGATTGAGGTTCACACCTATGTCACCCACCATATGATCTCCTTCTTGAGACAAGGCATGAGGGAATCCTTCTCTCCAGGGGTTAAGACTGTTGAGACCAATTTTCAGGTACCAAAGAATTCTTCTCATATGCAAACTGGATAAATGAAGCATTGGGATGGCTGTTGCAGTGAATCCTAGTGCTTTCAGAATCTCCCTAGCTGAACAAGCTTGGAGAGCAGTTAGGGACTGAAAGTAAGTTGTGAGACTCTGCACCTTTTCCTGGGGCAAGAATGCCTGCATGTTTTTTTGTGTCCAGTCTATAAGGGAAGGGAAGATTTTTTTTTTTTAATTGACAGTTAATCCTAGTTGCAGGAAGAGGGTAAGAGTGAGCTTGAGATGCTGCAGTAAGACCCAAGGTGAAGAGGCCTGCAAGGTTTTGAATACGGTACGTGCCTGTGGTTCTAACAAAAGGTCTCTGTCAAGGGGAATCTAGAAATGTATCCTTTAAGTCCTCTGACAAGGACTGGTCATGCAACCAGACATACCTGTGAATAAATGAATCAGTGGCAACTGCTCTGGAAAAGGCCTCTACAGCATAATTGCATTTTACCTTATGCCTTGCCACTTGAGTGGCAAGATTTACCAAAAAATGAGATTTGTTCCTTGCAGTCTATGTGACATGTCATTCACAGTCTTGTTCAATTGTTGAGGATAAGTAGGAAATACTGGGTCATTTGGAGCTGATAATTAATGGCCCTGGAGGCCAGGGTAGAAGATGTACAAACATCTTCCTCCACCTATCCATAACTCTGCTGTCCTTGTCTGAAGGTAGGGCATTAGGCAGAAGCACAGGTGGTCTCTGCCCGAGACAAAGGAAACAGCTGAAAGATAAGTAAAACTTAGAAAAGAAACATACAGAGCCAAAGCTGACTGCCACGACTTTACTGGTGCCTCCTGGTACCTCGGCTACTGCCTTCAAGGGATAATTGCTTACATCAATTGCAGTCATTCATATACAAAAACTTTAATTACCTTCAATTAACCTTAAAGTGCGAGTGCATAAACTAGTAAAAAAAAATTTTGTGCAAGAATTTCCAACCTGCATACAAGGTACTGATACATGTGCATAAAACTAATACAAAACTTCAATACAACATATGAAAGCCCATCCCATCATGCAATTTTATATTTTTACACATTAAGATTTAATTCTAAGTTTATGCCCTTGGAATACAGGGTGTCATAATTAATAATAAATCAAGCCTCCAAACGTAATAGATTGGCAATGAAGTCATCCCCTTATACATAACTGGGTTTAGCTAGAACACTAAAACAGGCTCGCCTAAGATCCCCTATGTGCTACATGAAAATGATGAGCTACAGAGCTATCACTTCTATTATGCCTTACACCCAAATGTTCCATGATACGTTTTTAACCGCTCTTTTTGTTTGTTCTATGTACCATCTGGTGGGGGGTACAACAGCATCCAATTACATAAACCACCCAAGTGCCACAATTGAAATTGCTGAATGTGCTATATTATATTGTTGATTTTTGTTCCATTTAAATTTTTAACCCTATTACATATTTTACATTTTCCACATGGGTAACAACCTGTAGGAGAGCCATCACTAATGGGTTTATTTCTATTTAACAACTCCCTTAAATTCAAAAATCTACTATGTGAAAAAAATAACTATCTGGAAACAAACCATTATTGACTTCTTCATCCACAATAGGCCCAAAATTTTCTTACCAGCCCCCTTTAAAATCTCTGAAAAAGGAGAAAATTTACTGACAAACAAAATCTTATTTTCCCCATCTCCTTTCTGCCTACCATGTAATAGTCTATCCATCCTCTTGTCCTGAACTTGTAAATCTGAAGCACAGTGAGATCCTTTAACCTTAGACTCAGCTTCATGCAATACTTGCTATAACCTTTACTTAACAGTTTGGTTCTCATCTTGAACAATTATTCATCCACCCTTGCTTTACCAAATGTATTATGAAAAATTCTCCTGAATTCTCCACATGGTAATGAATGCAACAAATGCTTAGGATACATACTTCATGCCAAGAGAAAATTGTTGGGTGTAGTTTCCTTACAGAGTGGTTTATAATGAATTTTCTTATCTTTACTAACAAAATTCCAAATCCAAAAATTGCATACTTGCCGTCAGTGCTATAAGTGAAACTGAGACCACATGTATCTCTCTAACCTCCTCATGAACTTATCAACCCCCTCCACTTTACCCCCACAAACGAATATTACATCATCAATATATCACTTGCACATAACTACTTTTTCAGAATATAAACCAGTATTGTAGACAAACAAATTCTCAAAGTAACCCATAAATATTACAGCATATGATACTCCCATGGCCGTACCTTTTTTGGTACAAAAAGATCTTTCTCAAACTTAAAACAATTGTGAGTCAAGGAAAATTCTAAGAACTGCAAAATAAAATTTGTTCTGGGACCTTCCCCTAACATCCTATGTACTGCTTCCAAACCCTGGGTATTGCTAATGCTAGTGTAGAGTGCTCTCACATCAACACTGGTCCAATAAAATTCATCCTTCCAATCCATTCCCCCTACGAAAACTCAAAAATCTCTACTGTTCCTAATATGGGATTCGATTTTCATCACATTTTAACTGTTCATCCAAAAAAATGCTACATTTTGAAGATATGCCCCCACTCCCGAAACAATCGGCCTTCCCGGGGGATTTTCTAAACTTTTATGTATTTTGGGAATGGCAAAAAATCTAGTAACCCTCGGGTTTTTAATGCACAACCTTTTAACATCAGCACAGGAGAAAAAGCCCAGTCTTTCACCCCTCTCCAACAGTTCTAAAAGGGATGCATTAAACTCCAACACTAGGCCATAACACAATTTTTGATAAATTTTCTCATCACATAAGTCTTGGGCCATTTTGTTATACCCAACCCTAGATAAAATGACCCAATTACCTCCCTTGTCGGCTTGAGCAAAAACATACTCCTTACTGACTGTAAGCAATTTTTGTAAAGCCTGCCATTCATCTCTGGTAAGATTATATCCCTTTGTTTTTTTCATAAGTTTATGATATTCACTCCTGATTTGTCTACATAAAACAGTTTCAAAGGCATTAATGGCGGTTGAACTTCAAGGGAAAGAAAGGAATTCACATAAAGAACCTGAGGCACCTCTAGTTTGCCATAGCCCGTCACAAAATGCTCACCCTTCACCATAACCACAAACATGATTTACAACATTCTGATCCCCTTCATAACATACACTCTCAAAAGCAGAAAAATCATAATCATACATAGACATTTCCAACAATGAATATTCACTGTCAAATTCCATTTTCAATAAATACTTCATTTGCTTGTGGTACTTTTTATATGAAAGAATACCTTGCAATGCAATGTTTTTACAAAAGTGCCCCACTTCTAAAAGCAGGTCAGCTAGACATGGAAAACAAGTTGGTACAAGCTTCATCCCTTTATTCAATACATTTTTAATGTCATTAGTCAAGTTCAAATCCAACAGATTAATAATCTTAAACCATTCTTGTTCTCCATACCTCTGACTGGAAAACTGGGATAAACCTAGATATCCTATAGATACAAAACACTCTCGCGAATTTACTTCCTTCTCTTTCTGTTGTTGCCTCCAGTGCTGTTGTTTCACCATTTTTGCCCATGTCCCCTGTTTTGCTATGGGCTCGACTGTTGCCGCATGGATTCCATGGCCTCCGTATGTACATTTTCAAAGGAGACACTTTTTTTATTACTGGAAGCTGTTTCCATAGAGGAGATCAATGAATCTCGCAAGATCCGAGACCTGGCTGCCAACTGAACATTATTGGTTCTTCCATGCCTGGGTTTGCGTTGCCATAGAAACACAAGATTATTCTGATAATCCTTTGTCTCGTTCCAATTTTCTCTTTTTATGTTGCATGATCTCCGATTCAGTTTTCCCCAATTTCACTTTAATGTCAGTCATTCTACTGACAAACAAATCCTCAGGAAATTAACCTGTTCAAAATCTCTTGTAAATGCAAAATCTCTGCATTGCACCTTCTCACTTGCCCTCAGGTTATGCTTAACTAAAATCTTAAGCCAACTGAGGGTACAAGTAAGCGATACTGCTTTCCATTATTCCAACAAATTAATTTTGTCTTCCATAAAATTGAAACCAGGCAAACGATCCACTCTCAGGCCACGTGGTGTTAAACTAGATGAGATACACTTTTCTAACAGTTGTGTATCATAAAAGAGCGTTAACTCTTTTATTAAAAGTTTTTCAAAATCAGTTTCATACAGCTCGCCATCATTAACAGTCCATGGATCGACCACAGCAAACCCAAAACTCAGCAAAATTAAACTGGCCATGCTCGAATTGCATATTGGACACGAAAGTTCCTGTTGAGGCTCCTGCTGCCATCACAATGCATAAATAACCAACTGAATAACCAACCAAAATAGATAGATAAGTAAAACTAAGAAAATAAACACAGAGCCAAAGCTTACAAGAGGATGGCTAGAGTATTACATGATAGGCAGAAAGGAGATGAGGAAAATAGGATTTTCTTTGTCAATAAATGTTCTCCTTTTTCAGAGATTTTAAAGGGGCTGGTAATAAAATTTTGGCTTACTGTTGTGGATGGAGAATAGTGGTTTGTTTCCAGACAAAATTATTTTTCACATAGTAAATTTTTGAATTTAAGGGAGTTGTTACATAGAAATAAACCCATTAGTGATGGTTCTCCTACAGGTTGTTACCCATGTGGAAAATGTAAAATATGTAATGGGGTTAAAAATTTAAATGGGACAAAAATCAGCAATAGGGCTTATAGTACATTCAGCAATTTCGATTGTGGCACTTGTGGGGTGGTTTATGTAATTGGATGCGGTTGTACCTCCACCAGATGGTACATAGGACAAACAAAAAGAGCAGTCAAAAACATATCATGGAACATTTGGGGGGATAGAAGGCATAATAGAAGTGATAGCTCTGTAGCTCATCATTTTCATGTAGCACATAGGGGAATCTGAGGCGAGCCTGTTTTAGTGTTCTAGCTAAACCCAATTATGTACAAGGGGATGACTTTACTGCCAATCTATTACTTTTGGAGGCTAGCTTTATTATTATGACACAATGTATCCCAAGAGCATGAACTTAGAATTAAATTTTAATGTGTAAAAGTATAAAATTGTATGACGGGATGGGCTTTCATATGTTGTATGGAAGTTCTGTAGTAGTTTTATGCACATGTATCAGTACCTTGTATGCAGGTAGGAAATTCTTGCACAAAAATTTTTTTGTATTAGTTTACGCACTAGCAATTTAAGGTTTAATTGAAGGTATTTAAAGTTTTTGTACATGAATGACTGCAATTGGTGTAAGCAATTATTCCATGAAGGCTGTAGCCGAGGTACCAGGAGGCACCAGTAAAGCTGTGGCAGTCAGCTTTGGCTCTGTGCGTTTCTTTTCTTAGTTTTACTTATCTATTTTGGTTAGTTTTTTATGCATCGTGAAACAGCTGAAAGGTCAGCTACAAGATTCTTAAAAATAAACATCATTTGGAACCTTATAGAATTCTGTTTGGCCTTTTGAGAACTGCGGGTTGAGAGCCTGGAGCTGTGGTCATAGAAGCAAAAGCATCTAGAAGGGCCCCCAGGACTTGAGGAACAAGTGAAGGGACCAGAGTCCTCACCTCTAAAAGACTCATCTCCCACTCAAAAAGTTTCATCATTTATTTACTTATTTGCAGGTTGTTTGCCAGGATGGTCCACTGGGCCATGAAGAGCCTGTTTTCAATGGAGTCCCGGGAAGAAAAGCTCCAGAAAAAATACAAATATTAAAATTACAAAACTTACAAAAATTACACAGAGTTAGAAAATGCAAGGTAACAACAGTTGCAGTAAACTGGCATTTGAGGGAGCAAATTAGTACAATGCATTAAAAAAAATTCTTTACAAACAAATTAAGGTTCTTATAAAATATGGTAATTCTTACAGGAATTAAAGAGTAAAGGAAGCTAATAGCAGATGTACTGCCTATAGAAAGAAAAATAGTTAAGGAAGTTATGCAGGATGGGAGCAAGAGCATTCCCATTGTGAGGTTAGGTGTGAGTGAAGTAAAGTTTTGAAGAGAGAGAGACCGTTAGTGGTATGGATATAAGAGGTGGGAGGGCATTCCAGTGGCATGCTAGGCAGAAGGACAGAAGATGTTTGCCTGGAGGGCGGGCAGGTTTGTGTAGTTCTATTACATTTTGGAAGTTGAATTGAAGACATCTCTTACGGAGATGCATTTGGAAGGCACAAGCAAGAGAGGGGCTGAAAATAAGTTTTTGTGCTTGGATAAGTTGAATTTAGGTAAGATAATCGGGCAGTTCAAGCCAATACAGTTGGTGCAGGGAGATGCAGTGATGGGTATTTGATTTGTGCCCTGTTGCAAATTTTGAAATTTTATAGTAACAGGAGGAGAGTTTTCACTAGAGGGAGGATTGCAGATTACTAAGTATAGAGGCACCATACACGAGGGAAGGGATAAGATATGCAAGAACGAGTATGGTGCAGGGAGAGATGAAATGGTTATGGTGGTAAAGCATGCCTAGTTTCTTATGAGTTTTTTTGATATTTACTTGGAGATGGCTATCAAACTTTAGCTGATCATCAATGAGGATTCCTAACAGTTTAGCAGTGGAGGCTATTTCAAGAGGTATGGTATTTTGGCTGGGGATAGAAAATGAGTTTTTGTCTTATGGTGGTGCTTATAGAAGGGGGAAATATCATTAGCTTAGTCTTGGTTGCATTTAGCAGTAGATGGTTGTCTAGCATCCACTGTTCAGTAGAAGAGAAGGCTTCTTGGGTTAATTTTGTTAATGAGGAAGTGGAGGTGGCAGAGCAGATTATTGTTGAGTTGTTGGTGTACTGGATGAGATTGTCATTAGGGATGGCATGATAGAAGTCCTTAACAAAAATATTGAATAGAAGGGGACTTAGAATTGAGCCCTGGAGCACACCTGTGGGAGTATTTAGGAATGGTGAAGTAGCTTTTTTCCACTTAACTGCTTGTTGCCTATTTGACAGGTAACTGGTGAACCAGTTGATAGAGGAGTGTGACAGATTTAGTTTAGAGTTTAGTAAGGAGAAGGCAGTAAGAGATGGTGTTGAAGGCCTTAGATAGGTCTAAGTGGAGGGTGGATACAATATGATCAGAGTTGCAGGCCTTATTTGCAGTTTCTAGGAAGGAGAGGAGCGTGGTGGTGGTGCCGTGGCCAGGTTGGAATACATGCTGGCTGGGAGTAAGGTTATTTATAAGATGGGGTAGAAGTTGTAGATGGATGCATTTTTCGAGAAGTTTTGAAATAGGGGATAAGATAGCGATGGGACGGAAGTTGGGGATATCATTGTTGTTGCCCCCCTTATGGAGTGGAATAATACAGGCCTTTATCCAGAGCTAGGGAACATGGCATTCTGAAATTGATCGATTTATTAGGATGCAGATAGGGAAGGCAATTGCTTTTGAAGCTATCTTTAGGAAGTAGGAGGGTATCTTATTTAGGGGCATTAGAGCATGGTTTCAAGTTTAGAAGAAGTTTTTGTTATGGTAGAGATGGGGATAGGGTTCATGGAGAAGGGAGGAGGTTGGGAGCTGGAGGAGAAGGGGATATGTGGAGAAGCAGGATTATTAGTGAAGGATGATGGTTAGTTTGGCTATGGACTCAATAAAGAATGAGTTGAATTGAGTAGCTAAACCCAGGTCTGAGGCATTTGGGTCGGGGCAGGGGTTTTCTTTTTTACCTAGGTTAAGGAGAGAGGAAATTCTATCCCAGAATTTTTTTAGAGTTATTGTTATGATTGGTTTGGAGTGTGGAAAAACAAGCTTTGTGGTCTGAGATATGTTTTTTTTTTTACTTGGTTGCAAAGTATTTTGTGTTCATTAAGGGTAGTGGTAGTTTTAGTTTTATGGTGGTTTCCAAGCTTTGTCATGGAGTCAAATGGTGGCTAAGGTATTATTAGTTAACCAAGGGACGGAGTTACTTTTTATGCATTTTGTTTTCCATGGTGCAAAGGAGTCTAGCAAGTTTAAGAAGATTGTATTAAAGTAAGTAACAACATTTTCTAGGTTCCAGTTCGTTCTTTTTAGTGCATCTGAGAATGCATTGGGGTTAAAGTTTTTTAGGTACCAAGTAGAGGTGTAGGATAGTTGGAAGGAGGGAAGATGGTGGGCGAAAGTGGGAAGGTGGTCACCTAGCGGGTCTGGAAGGGTACCACTATCAGAGATGTAGTGGGGATGGGAAACTAGAATCCAGTCTGGGGTGCTACCAGAAAGGAAGTCTTTGGAAGGTCTGGTTGTGGAGTTAATATGTTGAGTGAAGTTGTAAAGATTTATATTTAGGGAGTTAGCTGGAGATTGAATTGTGTCCCAGTTAATGTTAACATCACCCAGGATTATAGTTTCATTAGTGATATTGGTAGAGCCAGGAGAGAATGTCTTCAAGGACTGAGACATTGTCTCCAGGAAGGATGTAAAGGGTGACAATGCAGATGAGTTTGTTTAACTGAAAAGGGCTAGAATTAATTCAGCATTACCAAATTTGGGAATAGGTTTGGAGTAGGGGGTAACTAAGAGGGACGAGGAGTAAAGGAGAGTGACACCTCCCCCTTTTTGTGTGTTCTATCTTTTCTGATAATACAATAGTTGGGTGGTATCAGTTCTGAGTCTTTTATATGAGGTTTTAGCCAGGCTTCGGATATGGAAAGAATATCAGGTTTATTGTGGAGAAGCCAGGCGTGGAGGTTAGGGATTTTGTCACATATACTCTGAGCATTTAAAGCTGTGAAATGGAGGGCTCTACCAGCTGAGTGGGGAAGATGAGATGGGGGAGGTAGAGTTGTGTGAGGGAGAGGGGCTGGGGTTTGGGTGTATGTTCCCACAGATGAGGATAGAGATAAATAACTCTTCTCTCACGTTTGTCATTTTAAGTTGCTTAGTACCTAGTTGTTTATGGGTTGTAAGCTTTATTGAGATGGGGCTAATATAGATTGGAGTAGTGTTTTTGGGGTAAGATATGAGTTTATAGGGGAAGAGCATAGTGTTGTTGAGGGAGTAGAGGCTAGGGGATATGCAGGTAGAGGAGTGTTTGTGCTGTAAACAGGATGAGACAGTTGAGTGAAATGGGGGAGTGTGATTAGCAAACAGAGGTCTGGTAAGACAGTGCAAGTAGGATAAGGAGATAAGAATTAGTATCAGAGTTAGAAATGCGGCTGGTTTGGTAGGCATGGTGTTTATTTTGGATAGATTTGGGGGTAAGTTTAAGCTAAGAAGGTAAAGGTACAGCTATATTAAAAGAGTTTGGATTTAGTGGAGTGAGTGGGGTGGAGTAGATGTAGGGGTTGGACTAGAAGAGGTAAGTTAAGTATGGGTGGTGTGGATATGTTGATTGGAGGTGAGAGAAGGTGGGTGTGGCTTACTAACTATAACTGTAGAGGTACTGGGGGCGGGTGAGATTTGGGGGCAGGGTAGGGGAGCGAAGTGAGCCCACAGGGCGAATAGAGCAGGTAGAGCCAAAGAGAAGGAGGGAAAAGGTACAGCCAATGAGAAGGAGGAAAAGGTAAGAAAAACAATCAGTGTGGTGGAAATAAGCCACGGGGCTAGAGAGCAAGCTCAGAGATAAGAGGCTATGCCAGATATTTAAGAAGGGAGCTTTGTCACTCCAAATAGACTCTCAGCTAAAACAAATATTATTTTGCTTTGAATTAAATTTAAAAATATCATAAGCTAAATATGGTAAACCAATTAGACTTAGCTAAAAAAATAGATTGAAATATAATTTAAACCAAAAATATATCATAAGCTAAACAGAGTAAACCAAATAGACTCTAGCTAAAACATATTATTTTGGTTTGAATTATATTTAATTCTATTATACGCTAAGTGGGGGGAATACACTGGGGTGAACTTAAGAATAAGAGAAAGGATTAACACTGCCACCTACTGGCCAAGCTTTAAAATGACTATAAGGTATTGCCAGAACAACAACAGGGAATGGGAAGGAAAACGGGGAAAAAAGAGAGGATTACAGATGGCAGCAGGCTGCTAGCGAACACGTGGCTGAGCCCTTTACTGGGACAGTATTGCAAAAAGTGTATTAAAAAGAACAAATAGCACAGTTCAGTTACATACACTCTTTATAATGGTCACTCCAAAGGATGCCTCTTCCACAGGGGAATCGGGAGAGAGGGAATCCGCATTATCTCAAGGTACCAGACTAGGAAGGTGAATCTGAGAGGAGTAAGTCAAAGAATGGTCATCAGAATCTGAGGCATCATCATCTTCCTCAGAAGATGATTCCACAGTAATCTTCTGTGGAGTGGGCAGAGGGTCTGAAAAGAAAGGAGGTTTAAGAGCCATAATGGCCTTCAACAGGTCCTGAGAAAAGTACATCCACTCCTTTTCCCTAGAAGTGGGAGGACAGGAAACAGGTTTAATCTTTTGTTGCTTTTTATTTGGGGTAATGTCCATCTGAATCAAACATGGAGGTTCCAAACCCCAACACAAAATCAGTTTTCCTGGAAACTCTTCCTGTACTAAAATCTGCAGGATGTCTTCTAGCTCTCAAATAATGATCTGCAGCTCTCCCTTCTCAGTTGCAGTAGCAGTCTCTTTGGGCATGCAGTCCTCTGACACCATACCAGCCTCCAAGAGGATCATGGTAGTGTGTGTGTCTGAGGCACAGCCAGATGTACCCTGGGTTCTATAACCTCTGCAGGTGTGTCAGAATCAGACTGGGCAGACAGATTCTCAGGTCTAGGCCTTTGATTTTTTCCTGTGGAGTGAAATGTGTATCAGGTGTGGAAGGATCCGCTATCTTGGAGTGGGACAAACGCTTCAGTTGCCAGGTCTCATGAGAACGTGCTCAACTATGGTACATGGGAACACAAAGTCTCTGGTACAAACAACTGGTAAATGGAACAAGAGTTGTAATACTGTTGTATGCCTAGGTAGAACAGACATTGGCAATGAAGGTCTTCGTAGAATATTTGCCGACCGCATTCACAATTACCCCTCCTAGCTGACATCCAACAAAATCACAGCAAAGCTGTTTACGGAAGGCTCCCCAATGAGACACTTATCTGAATCTGGGAAGGCTAATTTTCTGAAATTTGGTCCGTGTAGAAACAGCTGAAGCACATCACCAACCCTCCTGCCACCTTCTTTCCTTGTCACTCTAAATTATTTGGCGATTTGTCTCACTTGGACCCTTCCAGCTATTCTATATAACCCCCTTTTCTTTCCCTCCACTCTGCTTTCCTTTTTCCAAACTTTTACACTGTCCATCACTATTCCTACCTAATATAGAGATATAACGAAGGCTTACCATTTACTGACCTTATGTAGCTTCTCTCTTTTATTTTCTTTCTGGAAATCTCAGAGGTCGGCTCTGCGTGCTACACTCGGGCTCACTCAGCTCCCCTACTCTACCCCCAATGCCCACCCACCTCCACTACTCATACATATATTTCAAATAAGCTAACCCCCCTAATCTCAATTATCCACTCACAACCCAGATATCTCTCCACTCCTCTTACTAACAAAACTACCCCACCCACTAAGATCCAACCCATTAATTACTAATATTCTTCAGGTGCTCTGCTTAAATAGCACTGCTTAAACTACACTACCTCCTGCTCTATTTCCATCATAACTTATTCCAAACTACAAAATATACTACACAATCCCTTTCTCAACTACTGTAGGAAATTTTACATAGAACAAGATGTTAACCTTACACTGCATAATTCTTAACTCTTACATTTACAACTCAGCTAGCCATCTACCATACTGACCTCAACATTATGCCACATTCCCATTTTCCAACCCCTCTCTATTAAAACCCACCATACTTACTATATCCAACAATCTTTAATTGTTCGTACATCAATCTAGCCACATTTAAATTACTTCAACTATCTTAAATGCATATGTTCCTTCAATACGGCAAATTTATATCTAAATACCTAAATGTTATATTCCTCACAACATCCAAACCCAGGCCCTATAAGCAACCCTACTACTCCCACCACCCAACAATAGAATATATTAAACCTCCTCAGGAAAGGAACTGACTTGTTTACAATAAATCTTAATACATGAAGCATCCTGAACAACATACAAAAACTACATGCCACCCTTTCATTACACTCTCCAGATATAGTTCTTATCACAGAGACCTGGCTTATACCAGAAATCTGTGACAAATAAATAGTTCCCCCAGGATACAACATATACAGGCAAGATAGAACATCCAAAAGAGGTGGAGGCACTGCTTTAGTATTCAATAACAGCTTCACAATTGAAATCATTGACCATAATCCTCCAACCTTCAATAATGCAGAGATACTGTTCACCAGAATAAAAAATCTGATCCTACATTCCCCCTGGTAATATCAACACACTAGAAACCACCCTACAATGGTCAGCAAAAACTCTCCCCCAGGAGACTATCATACTGAGTGACTTCAATATCATTTGGTCCTCCTGTAACTTGCTGCATCCTACTGACCATATTAATCTCCATGCTTCACTCAAATAATCCAAACTACAAGACAGACAAAGCATCAAAAAAAGAGCCCATCCTTGACTGGATCTTTACTAACCCACCTGTACTATCATATCACTTTGGTAGCCTCCCAGACTCTCTTAGTGACCACCTCCCAACATTTGTTCTCGGACATCATGTAAATCCAATAAAAACTTTCACTTTCCAACAAATTTGATATAGAAAAAACTTCAAATCTCAAAGACTGTGTGTGTCTGCCCTCAAACTCTGTAATTGGAATCCAGTGAAATTCCTCCTAGACAGTGTGGTAGAATATTTCAACACTACCTTCCCAGACAGTGTGGTAGAATATTTCAACACTACCTTCCTAAACATCCTAAACAACATGGCCCCCACTAGAACTGTAAGAATAAAGTCAAACTATGCCCTTTGGCTTACCAAAAAAAACAAGATCACTTCTAAGAGAAAGAGATAAAGCCTGGGAAACTTGGGTCCATTAGAAAACTGCAACAAATCAACAGAAATAGCTTGAACTAAGAAATAAATCTAAAAAGTAAATCAGACTTGACAAAAAAAATCACTACACTAATATAAAATCTAAGCACAAAAGGAATCCACACAAATTCTGGTCTGCAAACAAAATTTGGCAATCAGGACAAATTAGCACACCATCCCCATCCACCAGTAACCTCATTTTACAATATTGCCACCCAGTTGAACAAATACTTTCTCAAAATTGTAGCCAAAGCGCCATCATACCCAGTCTCTTTACTAATCAACTGCTCCATCTCTGAAAAACATATCCCTTTTCTCTGGAAAATATCACACACAGTAACATTATATAAAGGTAGAAACTCCAGTGAATTATCAAATTACTGGCCCACTGCTATCCTAAAACCTTTATCAAAAATTCTCGAAAAGTGCATGCATACTTAAATCCTAAACAATCTCTTATCCAACAAGTTTCTAGCTAATACCTAGCACAGATTCTGTCCTACTCACACTACCACAGCCCTTATTAGCTTCAGTAACACTATCAACACTGAAATGAAGGCAACCTTCTATTTTTTTTATCTTTCAAAACTTTTGATACTGTCTCTCACAATAAAATCTTAACTGTACTGTCTGTAGGTGTTCTGCAAGAGTCTCTCCTTGGTCCCCCTTCTCTTCAATTTATTCACCAACAATCTTCATAATGTCACCATACATGCTACATTGGTCCAATATGCAGATAATTTAACCCTAATCTGTTCTGTCCCAACCCTCCAAGTTGTTAAAAAATAACACAAGAATCCTTCACTGCAGTCGAAACATTGCTATGAGATGCACAACTCATACTCAACCCAAACAAAATTAAGCTGATGTTATTTCATCCAACAAAAGCCACAGATCTGATCTCTTCATTCAAAATAATTTGAAGCAACAAAACCCCTATTACCATCAGTCCCCTCAAACCAAACTTCTAGGTGTTATAATAGCTCAAAACATGAAGTTCAACCTACATATTGCCCAGTCAATAAAAAAAGTTCATTAAAAATTGGAACTCTATACAGATGCAAAAAATACACCTTTCCAATAATACTAAAACCATTATTGCCAGAACCCTAGTCTTCACACTTCTCTGTGTATCCCCCATATTCATTAATCCCAACAAATCTGACTTAGCTAAAATAAACACCTGTTACAAAAAAACAGCAAAGTTTGCAACTGATTCAGCCTTTAGGTTTCATCACTGCCATGATCTTAAACAACTATCTTGGCTAGAACTACCCAACCCACACACCCTTAACCAACTTACTATAGCCCATCAAGTATTTTATCAACCTGAAAAAAACAGCTCTACAAGGCCTATTAAATCAATAATGAAGTAAACATACAATCCAGTAATAAGTCACTAATGGACATTACCAGAAGTAAAAACAGCTCAGGTGACTCCTTACACTCCAACTACGTTGCAACAATCTGGAATGGCATACCCTTTAACATAAGAACTACAGCCAACAAAGCCATCTTCAAAAACCTTCTCAAATCTTACACAATATATACAGACTTTTTTGCAAAACATGCCCTACACAGAATGGCATACCTAGGATGTTATTCACATAAGGCTAACACTATCACCTGTGTCTAATAATAGTGTCTTATTTCGCTACCCCTAAAATTAAACACTGTAACAATACAAGGTTGATGTTGTATAACAAGTGAAACACTTCCTGTGTTTACTTACTTTGTTTGAAAACTAAACTATGCTACCCAAGATTAACATATACAGGTCTGACTTAGCTTTTGTTCTTTTATTTTTTTTATTCTTTATGTCAACACTTTGAGATAAGAACATTTTATCATTGTCACTTGTGTATTTTAATGTGTCTCGGTCCACTGTATAAGATGCTATATATTACTATATAAGATGCTATGCATTACTATAGACAACCTTGACTACATGTAACCACTGCGAAGTATGTATGTCAACAATTTCATAATGTATTAAGATTAGCTTTTTATTGTACACATACTGCAGTACATTCTTCCTATTTTTATAATATCGTACTGCTAATAAGTGAGCTTTTCTCTCCGGGCCTCTGCTGAAAATGGGCAGCCTGCCCAGTCAAACTTTCCCAGTAAACAATAAAAAAAAAAGAAAGAAAAATGTAATTCAGGGATGGTCACTATGTCTAGCTACAATATGAATAAATGCGGACACTGTAACCAATGTGATCACATCTTTGTGGAGAACACTTATTGACACATGAAACATTGTCCTGTTATCTAAAAATGTTAACTGCTTGTCCAAAGGGGTGGTTTACATCGGTTTGTGTGGGGACTGTGATGCCTTTTAGGTTGGGAAAACTGAAAGGCCATTGAATAAAACAATTGAGCATTTTTACGATATTAAAAAGTGCAACAATAATAACAGTCTTTATAAAAACATGTTGGGTAATTTCCAAATCATAATGTTTAAATCTGGAATTTTAACAAGGTCCTATCAATCCTCGGGATGGCTTGCGGTAAACGATTATGGAATATAGGGAATTAGAATGAAGTTAAAGTTGAAGGCTGATAAATCACAGGGGTTAAATGACAATATTTCAATTAACAGGATGTTACAGTTGAGGACTGCTAAATTATAAATTAAAATTTTGAAATACATTTTATAAAGCATTTTTATATACTGAATGCATATTTATAATTCTTATTAAAAGGTTTTAATAAAGTTTTCTTAGTTATTGTTTTTTTAATTGAAGGAAACATTTTTAAAATTGTTGCTCATTTTACTGTTTTTTAATGGTATACTGCATAAGAATTTTTATTTTTAATAGTTAATGTTTTGGCCCATTTCAGGTTTTCTGATCAAATGTATTTTTTAATTATGTAATACTGAATAGATTTGGATGAATATTCATTAAGTGTCTTCTTATAACTTTGCGATGACTATATATATATATATATATATATATATATATATATATATATATATATATATATATATATATATATAAATTCACGTCATAATCTCGAAATACTGAAAAAAGAAGTTATGTACTTACCATAACGATCCATGTGAGTTGTTTATCTTGCCTTTATTCTCACTGATGGGTTCGACACGGCCGATAGCAAAGCTCAAGGTTTGCCAGTAGCTCGAGACCAAGGCCCCTTATCCCACAATGCACTGCTGTAATTAACTCAGATCTGGTTTGCTGCAAGTATATATACCATTTTATTTATTTCTACAAGGAAGCACTTCCCGAAGGGGAAGAAGTATTGAATAACCAGGATGGTACTAGCCTCTAAGTCAACTATCAGCCAGGAGAGGGAAAGAGGGAGGGACGTGAGAATAAAGGCGAGATAAACAACTCACATGGAACGTTATGGTAAGTACATAACTTCTTTATGTGAAGTTCTTAAATCTCGCTGTTTATTTTCACTGATGGGTAGCGTCCCTAGCACCCTCAATCTTGGGTGGCTCATGGAAGTACATTTTTCAGTACCGTGGAAACAAACGAAAACCTGTCCCTGGAAGCCTTATCTACTTTGTAATGTGTGATAAAGGTATGAGGCTTAGACCAAGTGGCTGCAGCACAAATATTGTCAAGGGGCAATTTAGCCTCAAAGGCAGAAGATGTAGAAACGGCTCTGGTAGAATGAGCCTTAGGTTTGTGTGTCAATGGCATGCTAGCATTCGCATAAACAAAGAATATACAATCTGATAACCATTTAGATAAAGTTGTTTTAGCCACTGGATTACATTTTTCTGGCTTCCGAAAAGGATACAAAAAGTTGATCTGATTTTCTAATATCCTTAGTTCTGTCAAGATAAAAATCTGAGCTGTCTGTGTACATCAAGTTTGTGCAGCATGTATTCCAGTTTGTTACAGTGGTTGGGAAAAAAGACTGGCAGCTCAATGACCTGATTGATATTGGATTCAGAACAGACTTTAGGCAAAAAGGAGGGGTTTATTCTGAGAGATACTCTATCAGCATGGAAAATCATGTAAGGAGGCCTAACAGATAATGCTTGAAGTTCTGACACTCTGCGGGCAGAAGTAATGGCTACCAGAAATATAGTCTTCCAGGACAAATATTTGAGATCACAAGAAGATGCTGGTTCGAAAGGGGGGAGAATAATTTGAGACAGCATAAAATTCAAATTCCAGTGAGAATAACGAATTTTGACAGGAGGTCTCATGTGAAAGGCACCTTGAAGAAAAGCCTTAGACAACTTATGGCTCATAACCCATCGAATCCAAGGTGGAAATTTGATATGGCGGCTAGCTGGACTAACTGTAGCAGCTGCTGCTCCTTCTTTAAAAATCTTTGTCAAAAATTCTAAAATGGACGACAGAGGAGCTCAGAAAGGGTCGATTTTCTGTATATTGGCCCAAATTGAGAACCTGTTCCACTTACTGCGGTACAGTATCCTGGTGGATGGCTTGTGGGAAGACAAAAAGGATTTGTCTTTTATCATCTGAGAGTGAATGAAGCCTGGCAATTAAGGGAAGTGGATTAGCCAAGCAGTCAGTTTTAGGGACTGCAGAGAAGGATGGAGGTCCCCTGACGGGTGTGTGTCAGAAGATCCGGAACTGGGTCCAGGATCCATGGATCCTCCAGTAGATGATGGTGAAGGAAGGGGAACCAAATCTGTCGAGGCCAGTAGGGAGCTATGAGGATAACTGTCCTTCCCAGCGACTTTGCTTTCTGTAAAACCTTGGGTATCAATGGAATAGGTGGGAATGCATATAGGAAACCTGGAGGCCAATTGTGTACGAGTGTGTCTCTTGGGGAATGTCCCGGAGGTGGTATTAGGGCAAAGTAGCTTCTGCATTTGGTATTGATGTGACTGGCAAAGAGGTCGCAGCAAGGCTGGCCCCATTTGTGGAAAATCAGATCCGCAACTCGTTGGTAGAGAGACCACTCGTGAGGCAACAGTATTGCCCTGCTTAGCTTGTCTGCTAACACATTGGATTTTCCAGGGATGTGAGTTGCTATCAGAAAATGGTGGGATGACACAGCCCATTGCCATACCCTGAGTGCTTCTCGACAAAGGGGGTAAGACTTGGTTCCGCCTTGTTTGTTCAAGTACCAGACCACGGATATGTTGTCTGTCTGAATTGCAATTGTCCCTAGAGGAAGAGAGTCCTCAAAGTACTGCAATGCCAGAAGTACCACTCTCAGCTTTGGAACATTGATATGCAGATGTGACTCTTGATCCGTCCATGTGCATTGGGCAGTCTTTCCCTGAAAATGCCCCCCCCCCCTATCAGGGAAGCATTCGTGGTCACAGTGGCTACTGGGGGGGGGGCACACAAAGGGTCTTACGATTGTAACATGAAGGGACGTCAACTACCACTGAAGGTCTCTCTAGCAAGAATCTGTGACGAGACTCATGTAGTGCATCAGTAGCTTTTGGTAGGACCACTGAGCGAAGAGGAGCCATTGAAGGATTCGCATATGCATCCTTGCGAGTGGTACATCAAGGATTGCTGCCGCCATCAACCCTAGTACCTTCAAGCCCTCTGCTGCTGTAGCTTTGTTCTTTGACACCAGTGAGATGGATGTGTTGGCAAAGAAGTGAGACTCTTTCGATTGGAAGACGTAGAGTGGTGGTTGAGGTATCCAACTCTGCTCCTATAAAAACGGTATGCTGCGATGGCAATAATGCAGACTCTTCGAAGTTGATTGTAATGCCTAATTGATGGCAGAGTGTCACAGTATATTGTGTTGCCTGACTCAACTGATACCTGGTGGTAGCAGTGAGGGGCCAATCATCTAGGTATGGAAACAGCTGGAATCCTAGACGCCTCAGGTGAGCCGTGACCACGGCCATGCATTTGAACACACTGGGGGATGTAGTGAGACCAAAGGGCAGGGCCGAAAACTGGTAATGATTGGCTCCCAGCCGGAAACGCAGGTGACCCCTGGAGCATATGTTCATCTTTATGTGATAGTAAGCGTCCTTGAGATCTATGGAGCACATCCAATTGCCTTTCCCTAGGAAGAGAAGAATGGACTGAAGAGTAACCATTCGGAACTTCTCTTTCTTTACAAATTGGTTGAGTCTGCTGAGGTCCAAGATAGGTCTCCAGTCCCCGATTTTCTTTGGTACCAAAAAGAATCTTGAGAAAGGTTCTGAATCCAACTTGGTCTGCTGGGACTGGTTGGATGACTCTTTTTCTAGCAATTTTTGGACCTCTACGATTGTTTGTTCCCTGAGATTGAGTGGAACATCTGGGATTCTGCTTACAGGAGTAGGTGGGGAAGAGAACGGTATGACATATCCTCTGGAAATTATGCTTTGTACCCATGCATCTGATGTTATGTTTAGCCAGGCTTCTGGGTACAAAGACAAGCGACCTCTGACTTCCTCCAGAGCCGAACAGCCGGGCCCCCTTTCAGGAGCGCTGGTAGGGCTGACCAGAGAACTGGCCTCTGTCACCCTGTTGCTGCGGACCCCCTCTTCCGCACGGGCGGAGTCTTCTGTTATAACCCCCCTCCTCTGCCTCTAGAGGGGGTTTCTCTACGTGTGTCCTGAAAGGCTCCCCGTGCTTCTCGCAACCACATTTTCCCTCCCCTAGGGCCCTTGGGGTAGGGCCGAGTAGGGGTAGAAAAAAGGACTTCAAAGGTAGATAGGGTCTTGCCTTCCTGCTCACACCTGGTTAAAGTTTCCTTTACTTTAGGCCCAAACAGTGATGAGCCATCAAATGGGGTGTTGATAAAGGAAGACTTAAAGGGTTCCGCAAAGGAACAGAGATGCATCCAGGCTTATCTCCACAGAGCAATGCCTAAACTGGTGGCTCTACTCGAACCATCAGCTGCATAAAATACAAGACGCATGGATGAGTTTACAATAGAGTTTAGGGTAGCGAGCTGTGTGCTGACTTTGTCGGCAACTCCTGCAACTACCGTACCCTGGAGAGCATCTCCTAGCTCTTTCAGGAGATGTCTTTGCAGTCTCGTAAAATCAGTTAAATAGTTGAGCGATCGCAGAGAAAAAGTCGCTGAACTAAACATACGTTTCCCATATCTATCCATTATCCTAAAATCTCTGTTAGGAGAATGGATAGATGCGGATGTTTCAGACACTTTCTTTTTGGTAGCTGCAGCTACCACCATGGCATGAACAGGCACTCCTTTGGTCAAAAAGGCTTTGTCCACCGGGGCAGAGATGAACTTATTTGGCTTCCGAGGGACCGGTTCCATGGCCTCTGGTGACTCCCCACGCCCTACGAAAGATCAGCTCCATGAGCCCATCGTAAGACGGAGACACCCAAGAAGTGGAAAGTTGAGACCCAAAAGCCTTCAAGAGCACTTACTCATCCTCAGTAGGGGTTTTGGACTGCCAATCACCCCTCTGACTAAGGATCTCTAATATCTTCACAAAGGAGATATCCTCAGAGGGGGATCGAGGGGACCCTTCTGACTCATCCAAGTCCATGTCAGATGTCAAAGACTCCTATGGGAAGTCTAAGTGCCTCCTCTTGCATAGTCTCTTCCAGGGTACCTCCTAAGTGGGGGGATCTGGGGAGGTCTTGGAAGAGCAGGGGACGCCCTGTGGGGCCAATTGAGGCTTGGGGTCTCTACGCTTAGGGGGACCGGTAGACGTAGAAGCGGACACAGGAGCTTGAGGGGAGAAGGAAGCCCGAACTGGTGCCAACGATGTCTTAGAAGACAGTACTCTCCTCATGGCATCGAAAGCACCATGGCTCTGACGAGAAGGGGTAGTCTGATCCTCCCGCACTGAAACCGTGGGCTCCTTGCGCGAGGTAGGAGCTGAGCTCAGCTGAGCCGAAGCCCCGAGAGAAAGAGTCTGCACCGACAAATCAGTCCGACTATCCGCTCCGGTACCCGACAGGAGAGTGTCAGCTCCTAGCGCCCTCGGTCGGCGCCGAGGACGTCCTAGTAGATGTAACCGATAAAACCGGTGCGGGGTCTCTGTTCCAAAGGTTCGAGAAGCATTGGTTCAGGCTCCTTCAGCTCCGAAAGTCCAGTACGGCTCTGAGGAGGAGTAGTCAAATCCGGTT
Source organism: Protopterus annectens (assembly GCF_019279795.1). Lineage (NCBI taxonomy): Eukaryota > Metazoa > Chordata > Ceratodontiformes > Protopteridae > Protopterus > Protopterus annectens. Next base: position 188,843,200 of record NC_056738.1, read on the forward strand.
CAATGGTCTTCGGCTCCGACGAAGTGGTCGGAGCCGACAACAATTTAGCAAGTCCTGGTGCCCTTAGAAGCTTCTGCACTATTTGAACCATGTCCATATCAGAGAGGCTGACCGAAGGTACTGACTGGAGTAGAGGAGATGAGGGAATCTCAGAGATGGCTCCAAGACTGGGAGATGGCTTCAAACCAAAGGGACACTCGGTTCAGACGACTGTGAAACCGATGACCCTGTACCCTCTTCATCTCTTTGCCTTCTTGGATTGTTTAGAATCAGAAGATTTTGAAGATTTGGAAGAAGTGCTGGCACCTTCCTGGCTACCCAACGACGCAGAAAAAGTATGCTTCAGCAACCCCCTATGAGTTTTCTGCCTCCCTCTAAGAGAACCCTTAATGAAAAAGAGTGGCAAATACTGCAGGAGTGTTGGAGGTGTTCAGCCGCCAGACAGTACACACAGTGGACATATCCGTCCGTGACGGACATTTTCTGTCCACAATCCGGATATTTCTTAAACCCCGATTTGGGGTGAGACTTTTCCCTGTCATCCGAAATTTTATAAGAGAGACACCACAAAATTAAACTGTAAAAGTTAAATACAGGGCTAAGTAAGCCCACACTAAACAATATAGTAAGAGCAAGTAAAAATTGTTAAACTAAATAGGGTTAAGAAAGGGCCCAACACTAAGTAAAAACAATCCAACACAGGGCACTATCACTACAATCTAACCTACTTTACACTATTATTATTTTTTACAAGAAACACACACACACAGATGCGCGCACACACACACACACACACACACACACACACACACTAAATATGAATAATCTCTCAAAAAAGAGAAGAAAAAAGTTTTTTTAAAACTTGAGATTTATCAAAATGGTCTGAGCTAACTGGATCACCGAGATCTCTCTTGCCGCGGCAAACTAGATCTGAGG